>NC_037682.1:97338431-97454760 GCF_003255815.1 Theropithecus gelada | reverse complement strand
ATATATATATATATATATATATATATATATATATATATATATATATACACACACACCCACACACACACAATTATTATTAGACATGACGTGTAGCAAACATATCCCATAAATGTTTATGAAAATATTATAATTATAGCAATAATTGTTGGGTAGTATTAAAAAATCTCTACTAATATTGGAAGAGGGAAATGTATTAATTTTAGTTACAGAAATAGGATGTGTTGAGTCAGTAAATTCATAGGAAAAAGAACAGTCAGCAGAACATTGAGGAGAAGCAGGCAAGCTGAAATAGAGGAGGCTATAAAATGTTTACATTCTTAAGCACATCAGTAAGATAAGCTAACAACAAGGTTAAAACCAGGCCAAGCAAGACAAAAGTCTTAATATAGACTGAACTCCGCAAGTCCCATTCCTGACTGCCTTAATTATGAAAGTCCTCTTCATATTAGTGATATTTTACTAATACGAATAATGTAAATGGTAACTAGAACAACATATGAACTAGATAGAAACTATATTTTACAGATAAAACTAAGAAGGCATTTGAGACAACTTTGTACAACAGATAGAGGTAAACTTATGAGGATTGTGAATTAATGGCATTGTCCTGGGTATGTTGGCTTAGAACTGCATTTCTGTGTTTCTTCTTCTTCTGGACTAGTTGGTGTAGATATGGTAGATGTTTTGTGTTTTTCTGCCACTTTACCTCTTCTAAAAAGTGACCATTACTACATGGATGGAAACTCAAGAACTAAACACATTCTGCTGCTCCAATTTGGCAAACTGGCTCAAGTTGCTAGCATTGTAAAAGCCTGCTGCCTTGAGTAACAATCTTGCCAGCCTTTGTTGCTACCAAGAAGGGTTAGGATAGGTAGACAGAAGATTTAAAAACAAACAATGATACAAACAAACATATTACTTTACATAGATGTTTCATAAAGAACTTTATAAAGAACTTTAACATATATAACCTCATTTATTACTATCATTTATTGTTACTATTATTCACATTTTGGAAAAAAAAGTTAGTTATTAGCACAAGAAAAGAGAGATTATAGAACCTTATCCTACACTTCAAAAGTCTGTCTTCAGAGTTTTTATTTTCTTATTTAGTCAACTAGATTAGAGCATAGGACTTAAAAATGTTTTTCATGTATTAAAAGGTTTACCTATTCCCTTTTTGAAATGTACCGTATCCATACAAACAGAAACATGATTGGAATCTGCAGCTGGAAAATGTCATTATGAAGGAAGCAATAAAAACTAGAAGCACTATAAGAAAGTTGGCCCTAAATTAACAGTGTAACACAAAACATGTGGTTACACTGGGCCTGGGAAATGGGAAGAAAGCAGAATAGAAAAGGAAAAGCTACTAAAACTCTTTGGCTTGTCTTTAATATTATCCAATTTCTATGTGATGTACAAGGTGCATTTATCTAAGTGTCATCATTTTCTGAGCTAAGATAACAGTAGCTAAAGGTTTTTATAGTACATCTTGCAGCAAGGGTTACTACCTTGAAGTCCTGGGTCTAGAGAAGATGAGCCTTATTTGACAGCTACATTTTTTCCCCAATTGAATATGAATGTTTTGAGGTGAGGTATGTATTCCTCAGCAAACTGCAAGCCTTACCACTCCGTATTACTACTACTATGATGCTTCAAGTATTTATGTTAACTTCCTAGCCTTGTAGGATATCTGAACTCGGATAAGTAATCTATGCATTTTTTTCCAATATGAATATAACTGTTTCTTGGTTTGGGAAAAAATTGTTTAAGGTTGTGTCAAAAGTATGCTTAGTAGTGTTTTCTCCTTCTTTAGTAGAAAGCATGCACCGCCGGAAAAAAAAAAAAAAAAAGGTGGATTTAACACTACCACTCGTTCCTTTATTTGAAAAACATTTATGTACTGCCTAGTTTATTTCAGTCACGGTGTTAAACACTTGAAAGAAAATACAAAATAGTATCCCCACTAAGATGAGTTTCACAGTCTAGTGGACAAGACAGGGCTCTAAACTGATAATCCAAGACGGTGAATATAATAAGGAATAGTCAGAGGGAACTGGGAAGCACAGGGAAGAGGTATTTCTCAGAGGGTGGAGTGGAGGGAAGGCTCACTGGAGGAATTCCTACCTGTCTGTGGAGGTTAGGCTGAAGAATAGTAATTAAAGACATACAAACCAATAAGTAGGCTATTGTAGTAGGCCAAGAAAGAGATCATAAAAGGGTAAATTAAAGCAGATGTGGTAGGCATACAATGTAGAGGTATTTAGGAGATAAATATTTAGGAGCATTTAGGATATAAATAGGCAGAATCTAATAAATTGTTGAATGAGGAGGATGAAGAAGAGGGAGGAGAAGGAAGAAAGACTGAAAGATGACTTCTTGTTTGTATCTTGAATGAATGAATGGATAGCAGTGGTATCACCTTGGGTGATAGCTTGGATAGCTTGGAAAGATTTTTCTTGGATACTGTGGGAGAAGTACAGTTTTATAATACACAGAAAACACTGGATTCCATTTTGGACATGTTGAGTTTGAGGTGTCAGGTGTCTAGCTGGTAGTTGCATATAAGAAAATGAAGTAGAGCAAGAAGAAATGGTTTAAATATGTAAATTTTCAAGGAAATGGCTGTGAAAGTCCACATGAGATTCTACAAAAAGAATATGCAGTGAAAAACTCTTGTCTGATGATATAAATGTGGAAAACAATTCATTTCAAAATAATAGCGGATATTATCGGAGGAATAGGAGATCTGGCAGATGAAGTCAGAGAGGGTAGAATTTTTCAAAAAATGAAAGCTCAAAAGTATCAAATAATATAGAGAAAGATTTTTCAGAATTACGTTGGAGGATTTATTTTTAGAGGTCCCTGAGTTGTCTGTGAGACTTTATCCAGTTGTTGTTAACATTTTAATGGTTATTTTAAAGTAGTGTAAGCATATGCTGAATCATCTAGATGACGTCCCTGAAATAGAGAAATGCCTTGGGATTTCAGTGCCTGTACTTCTATTTTTGAATAAAATCACATTTACAATACCTCAGGGATAAATGATACCTAGAAATGTTAGGTAAACAAATGCACACCAACTGCTTGAACAAAAACATAGTGATAAGAAAATAGAGGCCTTATGTGCATACCCAGTTTAGGCACACAGAACATAAAAGTCTGAGGGCTCATGTGGTAATCCCAGAACTTTGGGAGGCTGAGACGGGTGGATCACATGAGGCCAGGAGTTCGAGACAAGCCTGGTCAATATGATGAAACCCTAGCTCTACTTAAAATACAAAAATTAGCCAGATATGGCAGCAGGCGCCTGTGATCCCAGCTACTCAAGAGGCTGAGGCAGGAGAATCGCTTGAACCTGGGAGGTGGAGGTTGCTGTGAGCTGAGATCTCACCACTGTACTCCAGCTTGGGTGACAGAACACAAAAAACTGATTTTTTTGGTTCACCATTCCAGTAGCAACTGTGTTAGATACCAATAAAATGTGGGCTTTAGTAATTATGTAATGCTAAATGTATCTTCAAAGGAATATGACTACAGGGTATCAAGAGAGGCCATATATATATACATACACACACATATATATATAACATATATATACACACACATATATACATATTGCACTGATTTGCAACCTTCCCTTGTAAATCAGTGCAACTATAGAGCTATATATACACACATATATACATATTACACTGATTTGCAACCTTCCCTTGTAAATCAGTGCAACCCCTACACATATCTTACCTAATCTTTGATTTATGAAATCTATGAAATGAGGTGTCTTCCCACCCATGCACCTTCACATCCCATTCAAACTCCTGGCCTCATGTGATCCACCCGTCTCAGCCTCCCAAAGTTCTGGGATTACCAGCATGAGCCCTCAGACTTTTATGTTCTGTACCTAAACTGGGTACGCGCATCTATCTATCTATCTATCTATCTATCTATCTATCTATCTATATCATGTATATATATATAATATATATATAACATATATATACACATACACACACACGTGTGTGTGTGTAAATATATTTGACAGGAGAAATTTGAGCTTGTTTACAAGTTAAGGGAATGGATTCAGTAGAGAGCAAGATAGGATACAGAAGAGATAAGGGATACTAATTAAATGAGGCTCCAGAAAGATAGAATCCATGGGGTCAAGGACAGATACAAGGTTGACCTTGAATGGGATGTGAAGATGCATGGGTGGGGAGACACCTCATTTCATAGATTTCATAAATCAAAGATTAGGTAAGATATGTGTAGGGGTTTACAGCTCTATAGTCGCACTGATTTACAAAGGAAGGTTGCAAATCAGTGAGGTTTGAAAAGGGTGTTTGAAAGTAGTAGAAGTTTCAAATTGTTTCAGAGAGCTGGAGAAAAAACTAATGAAGAACACATGAGGTAGCTTATAAACTCCATTATGATAAGGAACTAGGCTTATTTTATTTACAGCTGTGTCTAATACAACACATGTAACATACTAACTGCCACATGATAGATGCCCCATAAAACCCTACTGAGTGAATAACAAAACAAGCAAAGTGAATGAATTTTTTTTTATTATGAACACACCTAAAATCTACTCTCAGCATATTTTCAGTGTATAATACAATATTAACTACTATAGTCCTCATGCCAGACATCGACTTATTCATCCTACGTAACTGCAAGTTTGTAACCTTTGACCTGCTTCTCCCCATTTTATCCTCCTTCCTGTGCCTGGTAACCACCACTCTCAGTTCTGTAAGTAAGCACTTCACTATGTATATCAAAATACCATGTTATATACCTTAAACATATACAATAAAAGTAAATTAAACACAACAAATGATTGGATGAATATTGACAGATCTGAAACTGTGAATTGGGAGCGGCCAAAATCTAGAAATGTATGACTCTTCAGGCACAGATAAGGCTGGTGACCAAAGGGAATAATTATGAGGAGTTGCTGTCTAGAAGTTTGCCACTTCCATTCTTGGAACACACTCCTCTCTTGGCTTCCCCAACAAGCATACTTTCCTGAGTTCCCTCTTACCTGACAGCTTATCCTGTGTTTCCTCCTCTTGCATTTCCCATTTGACGCATTTTAAAATATTGAAATAGCACTTCTTCTACAATGTTTCTTTAGATAATCTAATCCATTTCTATACCTTCAACTATTACCCATGTTCCAAAGCTTCCATGGTTAATATCTTCATATTGTCCCTTTCTTTCCTATGAGCTTCAGACTCAAATATCAACAGTTTCCTTGACACACCCTTTGGTTGTCTATTCTGCACCTAAAACTCAGCCGGGTCAAAACAGAACCCTTCATTTTTCCCCCCAAAACCTTTTCTCTGTTTTCTGCCATTCCAACAGAAAGCATGGCTATCTATGAAAATATTCTTGATTCTTATCTTCCTTTTATTTCCACATCTAATACATGAGAAAATCTTGATTATTTTATTTTCAAAATATCTAAACTATACCTAAATCCATTCACTCCCTTTGTTTCTATTATGCTGCCATTTTTTGCCCAGTCACCTTCAAGTCTCCTAACTCTTCCTTTTACCAGTTTTCTTCCTCCCTAATTATGCTCCTCTGAACAGAGAATGTAAATAGACTGCATCTCATCCCTACTTAAAATTCCAGTGGCTTCTCATCATGAGTGATACCTATGTGATCTAAGAGGCACAATGACTTTTGCCTTTACTAAAGTCACTTAACGCTGCACCGCTCACTAACCATAGCCAAACTCTCCCTTTTTCTCCTGTTTAAACTTATCTTCTCCTCTCACTTCAGGGCCTTTGCAGTAGCTGCTCTCGCCTGATCTTCATATAGCTGGATTTCTCACCATTCTTTTCTCAACAAAACTGTCAATTCCTCAGGGAGACCGTTTCTGACTCCTCTCTATCCTGAGGTTCTCATAGCTCCAATCATTCCTTACTACAATTATTTTCGTCATAGCTCTTACCACTATTTGAAATTATCTTATTTATTTGATTGCTTATTTATGTCTTTTATCTAGGAAAATACACATTCCACAAGAAGAAGTAACTGGATTGCTGTTCACTGACATAACCCCAGCCCCTAAAATTGGCACATGGAAAGTGCTCAATTAATATTTGCAGAATGAATGATATCATGGTTTCTGGCAACAGAAATAAGAAAGGAAGAGAGACTGCGAGGGTGTGGAATGACTGGCTGAAAGCCCTAAGAGTCTACTTTCAGGTTGCTGAGTTGACTCTGGCAGTTAAGTTTCTGTTTCTGCAGTGAATCTTCCTCCCCTTTTAACCATGCGTTAACTCACCAATAGTTTTTAATTAAAGTTCAGTTTTCGAAAATTGGCAGCTATTAAAACAAAGAAGTATAATGACTCCTTGTGAGGAAACCAATTATAATCATAGCTATATATTAATTGTTTAACAATCTAAACTCAGTTAAGACATTCTCCTTTACACTTGACACAAATTGCCTCTTTATTTTATGTTTTATAAGGGTGATCTTATGTTGTCATTTTCATACATTTAATTTTTGCTAGCTAGAATGTGATGAGGCTGTCAGTGCATCTGGCAGTGTAGAGCCTAGAATTGGGTGTGAAATGCAGTTAATTTCAGGTCTTGTAGCCTCTCCCAAACTCTCACTGCTCAGCCTCTTGGACTGTCCTGAATATTTTTCATTCAATATTTACTTAATTTTTACCTGTTGATTTTCAGAATCCTGCTATTTATCTTTCTTTTAAAATAAATCTTATTACCCCTCTAGATATTAAAAAATGATTTTTCTTAAAACACTGACAGTTTATTTGAAAACTTTACAAAACCAGGCAAGAAATTCCTCTTTCTCTAATTATTTGATGGTAAAATGATAAGCTCTTCATGTTCCGATTTGAAAAGGCCCAATCAGATGGTGGATAGCATGCTGGGCCCAGAATTCATTAATTTATACCCTTAAGGCATTATCATAGGTTATTAATATGTAAACACTAATTTTCTTAGAATTCTGAATAGTGGTTAGCTACAGTACATAAAGTTACTGAAGCTAATCACCATAAATGACAAGTTGAAATGCAAATTACACAAAAATATTTCACTTTAATTATATCCCAATTAAGTACGTTCAGTGTTTCAGATGTCTTCTCTGAAGCTGCTTCTGGACAGCACCATCAAAGATCACAATGAGATATAATCATGGGCTGCACTTATACAGTCCTGCACATGCTTCTCTTTAGTTTTATGACATCTCAGCTAGAAAGCACATTTCAATTCTAAATTAAACTAATTGAGAGCTCAGTAAAAATATTCAGGCTTGTTTGCACATTTCTTTCCGGAGTCAGGCCATCATAATGGAAACACATGGCTCACTTTGCTTCCAAGGCCTACAAAAGAATAAGCAGAAGGCTATTTGCAATACTCAGCACGAGGAGCAAGATTCCATTCAGTGTAAAGATGGCTTGTTTGGCAGTAATTTGGGTGCTGCAAAGATCACATCACTCTTTTATACTACTAATGTATAACCGTAAGGGCTCCAATAAGTGAGCTTTTGGAAGGAAGGAAGGTGAGAGAAAAGGAAGAAAGCCATTTCTAAAAAGCATCTTAATCAAAACAGGTGTGGTGTTTTTTGTTTGTTTGTTTGTTTTTTTAACTTGTCAACTTCCCATCATGAAGAAACAAAGTATAGGGAAAGAGGCACCCAGTGATTTACTGTTTAGCATTCAAGGATTTAGGATATATTTTTACCTTTAAGTGATCCCTTAATGGAAACATTTGATTCATCATCTATATTTTGTACTATATAACTGAGTCACATAATTACAGTAATATTCTTTTTATGCCAGAGAAACACTTTTTCAAGGGTCTAAATAATAGGTTGAAAGCATTCCTTCATTGGAGGAGACACAGCTGTCTTCCTGAAAATCATTTAAATGCATTTTGGAAGTGGGTAACAGCAATTAAAAATGGAATGGAATAATATTTGGGCAGATATTTCAGTGGGTTTTAGAAACAACTATTCTCATGAGTATTACACTTCCTGAATAACTGAAGTGTCATCACTTATTTTGGATCCAGAATTTGGTGACATTTGTTTAATGTCTGTTTTTACCACTCCACATAACTCTGTGGTAGCAAGAACTGTGACTGCTTTAATCACCATTCTTTTTTTTCTCCTCCGGCATTCAGCATAAAACTTGGCGCATAGCTGGTGGCCAATAAATATTTGCTGAATGAACAACTCAGTGAATGGAGGCAAACAAGAGGTCATATGTGAAAGGTATTTGAGATTCATGAAGATATTTAGCCCAATTAATCTACAGAATGAATAATTCCTCATTGTATTGAAGATGGCACAAGTTACGAAAGTTAATTTACATGCAACTTGTCTGGAATTCACTTACACATTAAATTCACTTACACTCATTAAATGAGACTGCCTGCTCTGTGCTTTAGACCAAGAATACCTATCCAAGTATTCTAATGCCATGTCTTACGCATAAGAGGGAGCCATCCAGGCAGTTAGATGGGGAAAGCGAACAGGGAAGGAGTTGGGGGGGAATTTATTTTATACCCACGGTGTGTGAGACTCTGTAATAGTCATTTTGTATTCTTTATCTCCTTTAAACTATGACATTCTTATAGGGAGGTATTCTTGCTTTCCCTTTTCTTTTTGAAAGATGAAATTTGGTAAATTTATGCAACTAATATAAGTTTATACATCTAAGTGGTGAAAGAACAATTTTGTAACCTATATCTGCTTCCAAAGTTCATGTTCATTTCATTCCACCACTTGAAAAGAAAATCACTGGCTAAGTACTTCTTCCATCCTGCTCTGCTGAAGGGATTTTGACCATTATACCTTTATTGCTACTGGAAGAGGCACTCTAAGAATACTTATACTTCATGGAAACAGAAGTAGGTCTTAAGGGATTATGGAAAATTGGTTTCTTCTTAAGAAGCCACTTCTTAAAGCAAACTGAGTTTTTGCTGTCAATTTAAAAAGGACAAACACATATATAACTCAGAACAATAAAATTGCAGTAACCGATGTTTCAATACATTTTTCTTTTATTTTTGTAGTTGTCCCATACTAAAGTCCCCTGCAAAAAATCCTGAAAGAGAATTTACAGCTAACCATGGCTAGATGGAAATATTAACTTTGCATGGTTAATATTCACATGTAAAAACAATTTCTTCCTCTTCTAGAATATAATAATTGAACTAGTAGTCAAATGTTAGTAAAAAGACATAAAGCAGTCAATTTAATTGTGTGTTGTCATTTTTTTTGGCTGTATTCAAATTTCAAAAACAATTTTCAAACATTTGGGCTGTACATCAAGAAGGACAACACGAAACAGAAATAATCAACTACTCCAGTTACTTGTTAAAGTTATACTTTTAAAGCAACAGCTTTTTGAATTCTCAGAACCATTTCCAGAGATTTCAGTTAAATAAATTCTGATCTATAAAGCTATTTACGTCTTTTCTCTGTTATTAGAATATTACAGAATAGAATGCTATCTAATAAAAATGCTGTTTCGTTCCCTATGATATTGAACCATGATTTATTACTCAAATAACACCATTAATAATTTTCTCTTTCTGCTTCCGCATGTGTGTTTGTGTGTGATGAAAGCAGTAAGTGCTTTGGGTTTTAGGAAATTGTAACAGTAGAATAGAATATGGCTTGGTACAATAATCACTATACTCTTAAAGGCATTAAAACTTGAAGTATATATTTCTTTGCTTTTACACTAAAATAACATTTTTTTTCTAATAACATATATTAGAATAGTTCGAATCCCTTAAAACCAAAAGGTCAGACTTTATATTAGAATATAGCCTTTTGAAAAAAATTTAAATGTATGTATATCTGTTTCGTAGCTAATACAATAAAAAGAAGTTTAATCATTGCATCTAAAGTGAAATAATTTATGCAGTGTAAAGTCTGATTATGTATATAAAGTAACTTATATCAGGTGTTTATGAGATGAACAAACATGTATACTGTACATATACTATACAAGGAGATTCTAAATTTTTTCTAAATAACTTGAGTATTTAGTGTACTACATAAGAAAATAATAACTTTCAGAAATTGTATAGTAACAGTTATTATTCTGAACAAATAATCATGAATATTTCAAATATAACATTTTCCAGCATACACAGTCATCTTTTTAGAGAGAGATAGAATGACTATTCTTTCAATATGGCTCTGATATCCACCTACCATTAATTTACTGTAAATGAAGACTGCAAAGTACAGCATCCACAGGGCCTAGGAATGTAATGTAAATGGATGAGGCAGGCTGAGAGCAGGGTGGTGAGGTCAGTAATTAATCCGAGAGTACTTACCCCACTACAAGGGGTGCCACTGTCATCCCAAAATGATTGTTGCCAAGAGGGATTAAAGGCCCAATGTGTCTGGGTATTCTGAATTTTTGATAGAATCTTTATATCTGAGTATTTGTGAATATTCTTCCAATTTTTAAGCATTGGCCACCAATTAAAACATTTATTTATTTTAGAGCGTACCAACATAAATTTTATTTGCGGGCAGCATATTGTCTAGATCTGATAGTTTTCTGGGACAATTGCTGCCCCTTCTTCATTTAAATTTGCACATACATTACCAAACTAAAATTTCTAATCTTCACAGTGCTCATTTTAACCTGGTGCTCTTAAATTTGAGCTGCTTATTGTTGGTTTAAAAATGTACGTCTAAGTATGTAAGTGTGTATCCTTCTAGTGCTAGAGAGAAAACAACTTTCCCAGATTATGGATTTTTATGCCTATATGAGACTTAGAGAGTATCTAGATGGATTCTTCCCTTTTACAGAGGAAGACAGTAAACCTCTAAGTTATTAAGCCACTTGCCCATGGCCTTTAGACACTGACAAAGTAAAGCAGATGTCCTTAGCTTAGACAAAAAGTAGAGATACAAAGTCCATTCAAATAGGAGGAACAATTTAACAGTAAGATCCTACTTATAAATTAATAGAAATTAATAGAAATGTATATAATGAATTTCTTGCTACTACAGGGAGAGGAGACCTGTGAGAAAGGAATGTCTACCTTGTGTCTTGTTATTTAAACTATGTTTTATGAAATTGTTGCACCCAGAGAGTAGGATGAACACTTCGGTGGATATTTACTAATGGGTCTGAGCACATTTTAATTATTAAAATATTTAATCAGTAGTATTTCCATGTTTAATAAATTATTATCCTTTCTCTTTTGCTGATTAAGACAAGTGAGTTGTTTGTTCACTTACAAACATCCATGGTTCACTATATTGAGTCTAAGCAGATTTTTGTTTTTGCAACTTGATTTTATTTCTTTTTTTTTTCTGATAATGTTCACTGGTTCCATGGTGGAAAGTCTCTAAGGATTTAATCTAAAAGCTAATTTTTTGAACAGTGTGTCACGTTTGAGGTAGCTGTTAGCTCAGTGCATGTTTGCTGATTTGCATATTGTATTTTAGGTACTCTGTTGTGGGCTGAGAACATACAAATAAGTAAAACGTGTTACATGATTTTGAGAATATGCAAAACTAGAACTTAATATGGCAGTATTTAATATCATCATGGCGGTAACAACGATTCATTCAACAATATTGAGCATCTACTCTCAGTTAGACACTGCCAGGTGCTAGGGGAACACCCCAGTAGAGAACTCACATGTGATCCTCACTCTTACATTGACCAAGTATTGATAAGTAATATTAGTGCTTATAAAATTAGTGCTTATAAAGGAATAAAGGATAGTATAAGGATGCAAACTTAAATTGACTGATAACTAGGAGTATGCCAGTCACAAAGTAGAGAAAACACTTTCTCAGACGTAAATGAAAATTGCAAAGTGCTATAAAGAAACTGAACAATTTTGTTTGGTGTCTGAGTGGGAGGGGAAGTGGTGAGTGATAAGGTTGAAGAGGAAGTAATAGGCCAAGTCTTGGAGAACAGTGTAAGTATCCTTGTGGATTTTAGACTTTATCCTAAGGATGATGGGAAGCCATCTTGTTCTGAAACAGGAGAGTGAAATAATCTGATTTATGATTTTAGAGTGCTAGTTATAGTAGGGAAAATTAATTAAATGGAACTGTAATGGATCCTGGGGAACTTGATCCTGGTATTGCAGTAGTCTAGGCAAAAGTTGTTGAAAGCTTAGAATGCAAGGGCTGTGAAGAGCAAGAGAAATACATGGACTCAAGGCGTATTTAGCGAGTAGAATTAGTAGGCTTTGGTGATGAATTACACATGAGTGTTAGGCAAAATTTACATCTCAGTCTCTTGCTAAAGCAACTGGCTGAATGCTGTTGTGTTTACCGTTTACCAAGGTGGAGTAAACTGTGGGAGGTTTAGTGAGTCCAATTTTATACATACTTAGTTTGAGATACTTGGAGAAAATTCAAGGTAAAATGCCAGTTGAGCAGATCTGTCAGTGTCTAAAGGCCATGGGTCAATATATACAAGACATTTTATATATATATACACACACACACATATATATATTCATATATATCTAATGACCAATGATAATATGATTATCATTATGGGAACATAAAAGAACACAGGAAAAATGTTTACAGTGAAGCTAGTAAAGTAACCTTACCAGGAAAGGCATGAGAAGTAAGGAAAACCCAGTACAGTGTGATATCATGGAATTCAATAGAAAAAAAGTATTTCAAAATGGAAGGGTGGTTATTGGTATCGACTGCTGCTGGAGCGGGATTATCAACAAGCAGAATAAGAATAGATGTCTGGCCAGGCACGGTGGCTCACCCCTGTAATCCCAACACTTTGAGCAGCTGAGGTGGGAGGGTCACGAGGCCAAGAGTTTGAGACCAGCCTGACCAACACAGTGAAACCCTGTCTCTACTAAAAATACAAAAAATTAGCTGGGCATGGTGGCAGATGCCTGTAATCCCAGCTACTTGGGAGGCTGAGGCAGGAGAATTGCTAGAACCTAGGAGACAGAGGTTGCAGTGAGCCGAAATTGCACCACTGCACTCCAGCCTGGGCGACAGAGCAAGACTCCGTCTCAAAAAAAGAAAAAAAAAAAAAAAAAAAAAGAATAGACATTTATGGAAACCAAGGAGAAACTAAAGAATGAACACAACAAATCCTTAAAGATACAAAAAACCTCCCAACAATTCTGTATCATGTAGAAGTCTATTAATGTCTACTGGTAAATAACAATTTCACACATGCATCATATATATGGCCTACTCACTTCTATCTATGTATATAAGTATACTGAAACCATATCTTCTCTAAAGTGTGGCATCATCCAATAGTGTGATATTAAAGATAACGTTGGTTAGAATTATTTTCTTAACTTTGTGACAGCAAGGTAGTAATATATGGAGATGTATTAAGTCTTTCAAAATAACAATAATGCGTTCAGGTATATGATATATCTGACAAAGAGAGTTTGTATATGCATTTAATCTACTTCTATACATTGATTTAGACAGGAAAAGAAGATAATATAAGAGATAACGATATAAAGAGGCTGTTTAAGTGTGGGATACACAATTTGGACATTTAGACATATCAAATGAGGTAGTAAGTGTGAAAGGAATGTATAAACTGCAAAGTGCTATGCAATTAATAAGAGCGTAATGGATGTTAGTCATTCTTTTCTGCTGTCTGACATCTGAAAAACTTGCCTATGTTTAGGTAATTCACCACCTCATGAGTCTTGGAGCCTGAAAGTGCCAGAAACTGTTTTCTCAGCCTCCCTGGCAACAAAGCTGTGAACTTGTGTGCCAGATATTAACTTATTGCCTCATTGCCTCTCAGCTCCGAATCTACTTTTCTTTGCCATGCTTTGTGATACTGGCATTGGATTGTGCAAAGATCCAGCTTTGCCAGCTGGTAGAATCCTAACTTCATCAATAGAAGGCACTGGAGTGACCCTACGAAGTGGTAGCAGCAAGAAGACATCTTCCTTGGGGTTTGGTCCTCTATTATTATTTTTCCATGCAGGAGTCCAGTAGTTCACACTGAGGAGTTCTAGCAGCACTCACAGTAGACCACACTTCTCCCTAAACCATGACTGCTTGTAAGCATCTTCATCCCATGAGAACCGTCTCCATCCCTCCAGTAACACACAACTGCTAATATAAACTTGCACACTCTTCACATAACAGCAGCTTCTAATGCTTCTGCTGGTCCACACCCTCCACTGAACGCTGGACACTTCTATAGATACGTTTGGGCCACCCACATCCTCAGGCAAAGGAAGGCCACTTTTAGAAGCTAACAATGGCTTGTGACCTCTTTGCTACTTGCAGGCTGCACTCTCCTGGAGTAGCCACACTCTCTTTGAAGTCTAAATTTCAACCTTGGCAGGAAGCCTTCCCCCATTCTTTAATTCCTTATTGTTCATGCTTCCTCAGCCTAGAGATAGTAGCTATTATTTTGCACTCAATATTACTGGACAGCTTAGAGTCCTTTCTGTTTCCTAGTACTTAACCTCCTTCTTATTTTTTATTATACTTTAAGTTCTGGGATACATGTGCAGAATGTGCAGGTTTGTTACATAGGTATACATGTGCCATGGTGGTTTGCTGCACCCATCAACCCATCATCTACATTAGGTATTTCCTCTAATGCTACCCTCCCCTTGCCCCCACCCCCCGACAGGCCCCGGTTTGTGATATTCCCCTCCCTGTGCCCATGTTTTTATTGTTCAACTCCCACTTATGAGTGAGAACATGTGGGGTTTGGTTTTTTCTTTCTGTTAGTTTACTGAGAATGATGGTTTCCAGCTTCATCCATGTCCCTGCAGAGAACATGAACTCATTCATTTTTATGGCTGTGTAGTATTCCATGGTGTATATGTGTCACATTTTCTTTATCCAATATAACATTGATGGGCATTTGGGTTGGTTCCAAGTCTTTGCTATTGTGAATAGTGCTGCAATAAACATACGTGTGCATGTGTCTTTATATTAGAATGATTTATAATCCTTTGGGTGTATATCCAGTAATGAGATTGCTGGGTCAAATGGTATTTGTAGTTCTAGATCCTTGAGGAATTGCCACAATGCCTTCCACAATGGTTGAACTAATTTACACTCCCACTGACAGTGTAAAAGTGTTCCTATTTCTCCACATCCTCTCCAGCATCTGTTGTTTCCTGACTTTTTAATGATCGCCATTCTAACTGGTGTGAGATGGTATCTCATTGCGGTTTTGATTTGCATTCCTCTAATAAGCAGTGATGATGAGCTTTTTGCCTATGTTTGTTGGCTGCATGAATGTCTTCTTTTGAAAAGTGTCTCTTCATATACTTTGCCCACTTTTTGATGGGGTTGTTTGTTTTATTCTTGTAAATATATTTGAGTTCCTTGTAGATTATGGATATTGGCCCTATGTCAGATGAATAGATTTCAAAAATTTTGTCCCATTCTGTAGATTTTCTGTTTACTCTGATGATAGTTTCTTTTGCTGTGCAGAAGCTCTTTAGTTTAGTTAGATCCCATTTGCTTATTTTGGCTTTTGTTGCCATTGCTTTTGGTGTTTTAGTCATGAAGTCTTTGCCCAGGCCTGTGTTCTGAGGGTATTGCCTAGGTTTTCTTCAAGGGTTTTTGTGGTTTTAGGTCTTACATTTAAATCTTTAATCCATCTTGAGTTAATTCTTGTATAAAGTGTAAGGAAGGGGTCCAGTTTCAGTTTTCTGCATATGGCTAGCCAGTTTTCCCAACACCAGTTAGTAAATAGGGAATCCTTTCCCCATTTCTTGTTTTTAGAAGGTTTTCAAAGATCAGATGGTTGTAGATGCATAGTGTTTTTTTCTAAGGCCTCTGTTCTGTTCCATTGGTCTATATATCTGTTTTGGTACCAGTACCATGCTATTTTGGTTACTCTAGCCTTGTAGGATAGTTTGAAGTCAGGTAGCATGATGCCTCCAGCTTTGTTCTTTTTGCTTAGGATTGTCTTGGCTATACGGGCTCCTTTTTGGTTCCATATGAAATTTAAAGTAGTTTTTTCTAATTCTGTGAAGAAAGTCAATGGTAACTTGATGGGAATAGCATTGAATCTATAAATTATTTTGGGCACTATGGCCATTTTTACAATATTGATTCTTCTATTCATGAGCATGGAATGTTTTTCCATTTGTTTGTGTCCTCTCTTATTTCCTTGAGCAGTGGTTTGTAGTTCTCCTAGAAGAGATTCTTCACATCCCTTAAAGTTGTATTCCTAGGTATTTCATTCTCTTTGTAGCAATCGTGAATGGGAGTTAGCTCATGATTTGGCTCTCTATTATTGGTGTATAGGAATGCTTTAATTTTTGCATATTGATTTTGTATCCTGAGATACAAAATCTGCTGAAGATTTTGTAAAATTCTTCAAAAAATTTGCTGAAGTTGCTTATCAGCTTAAGGAGATTTTAGGCTGAGACAGTGGAGTTTTCTAAATATAAAATCATGTCATCAGCAGAGACAATTTGACTTCTTCTCTTCCTAATTGAATACCCTTTATTTCTTTCTCTTGCCTGATTGCACTGGCCAGAACTTCCAATACTATGTTGAAAAGGAGTGGTGAGAGAGGGCATCCTTGTCTTGTGCTGGTTTTCTAAGGGAATGCTTCCAGCTTTTGCCCACTCAGTATGATATTGGCTGTGGGTTTGTCATAAATAGCTCTTATTATTTTCAGATATGTTCAACCAATTCCTAGTTTATTGAGTGTTTTTGGCATGAAGGGGCGTTGAATTTTATTCAAGGCCTTTTCTGCATCTATTGAGATAACCATGTGGTTTTTGTCATTGTTCTGTTTATGTAATGGATTACATTAATTGATTTGCATGTGTGGAACCAGCCTTGCATCCCAGGGATGAAGGCAACTTGGTCGTGGTGGATAAACTTTTTAATGTGCTGCTGGATTCAGTTTTCCAGTATTTTATTGACGATTTTTGCATTGACATTCATCAGGTATATTGGTTTGAAATTTTCCTTTTTTGTTGTGTCTCTGCGAGGTTTTGGTATCAGGATGATGTTGGTCTCATGAAATGAGTAAGGAAGGAGTCCTTCTTTTTCTATTGTTTAGAATAGTTTCGGAAGGAATGGCACCAGCTCCTCTTTGTACCTCTGGTAGAACTTGGCTCTGAATCTGTCTGGTCCTGGGCTTTTTTAGGGTTGGTAGACTATTAATTACTGCCTTAGTTTCAGAACTTGTTATTGGTTTATTCAGGGATTCAACTTCTTCCTGGTTTAGTCTTAGGAGGGTGTATGTGTTCAGGAATTTATCCATTTCTCCTACATTTTCTGGTTTATTTGCATAGAAGTGTTTATAGCATTCTCTGATAGCAGTTTGTATTTCTGTGGGATCAGTGGTAATCTCCCCTTTATCATTTTTATTGTGTCTATTTGATTCTTCTCTCTTTTCTTTTGTATTAGTCTGACTAGCAGTGTATCAGTTTTGTTAATCTTTTTCAAAAAACCAGCTCTCAGATTCACTGATTTTTTGAAGAGTTTTTCGTGTCTCTGCCTCCTAAGGTTTTCAGCTCTGATCTTAGTTATTTCTTGTCTTCTGCTAGCTTTTGAATTTGTTTGCTCTTGCATCTCTAGTTCTTTTAATAGTGATGTTAGAGTGTGGATTTTAGATTTTTCCCACTTTCTCCTGTGGCCATTTTAGTGCTATAAATTTTCCTCCAAACACTGCTTTAGCCGTGTCCCAGAGATTCTGGTATGTTGTGTTTTTGTTTTCATTAGTTTCAAGAAACTTATTTATTTCTGCCTTAATTTCATTATTTACCCAGTAGTGATTCAGGAGCAGGTTATTCAGTTTCCATTTAGTTACGAGGTTTTGAGTGAGTTTCTGAATCCTGAGTTCTAATTTGATTGCACTGCAGTCTGAGAGACCATTTGTTATAATTTCCGTTCTTTTGCATTTGCTGAGGAGTGTTTTACTTCCATTTATGTGGTTGAGATTAGGATAAGTGCTATGTGGTGCTTAGAAGAATGTATATTCTGTTGTTTTGGGGTGGAGAGTTCTGTAGATGTCTATTAGATCTGCTTGGTTCCAAGCTGAGTTCAAGTCCTGAATATCCTTGTTAATTTTCTGTCTTGTTCATCCTTCTAATATTGACAGTGAGGTGTTAAAGTCTCCAACTATTATTGTGTGGGAGACTAAGTCTTTTTGTAGGTATCCAAGAACTTGTTTTATGAATCTGGGTGCTCTTGTATTGGGTGCATGTATATTTAGAACAGTTAGCTCTTCTTGTTGCATTGATCCCTTTACCCTTATGTAATGCCCTTCTTTGTCTTTTTTGATCTTTGTTGGTTTAAAGTATGTTTTATCAGAGACTAGGATTGCAACCCCTGCTTCTTTTGCTTTCCATTTACTTGGTATATATTCCTCCATACCTTTATTTTGAGCTTTTGTGTGTCTTTGCACATGACATGGGTCTCCTGAATACAGTACATTGATAGGTCTTGACTCTTTATCTGGTTTGCCAGTCTGTGCCTTTTAATCGGGGCATTTTTAGCCCATTTACATTAAAGGTTAACATTGTTATATGTGAATTGCATCCTGTCATTATGATGCTAGCTCACTATTTTGCCCATTATTTGATGCTGTTTCTTCATAGTGTTGATTGTTTTTACATTTTTGTTTGTTTTTGCAGTGGCTGGTACTGGTTTTTCCTTTCCATATTTAGTGCTTCCTTCAGGAGCTCTTGTAAGGCAGGCCTGGTAGTGACAAAATCCCTCAACATTTGCTTGTCTGTAAAGGATTTTATTTCTCCTTCACTTAAGAGGTTTAGTTTGGCTGGATATGAAATTCTGGGTTGAAAATTTTTTTCTTTAAGAATGTTGAATATCGGCCCCCATTCTCTTGTGGCTTGCAGGGTTTCTGCATAGAGATCTGCTGTTAGGCTGATGGGCTTCCCTTTGTGGGTGACCTGCTCTTTCTCTCTGGCTGCCTTTAACTTGTTTTTTCCTTCATTTCAACCTTGGTGAATCTGATGATTATGTGTCTTGGGGTTGCTCCTCTTGAGGAGTATCTTTGTGGCATTCTTTGTATTTCCTGAATTTGAATGTTGGCCTGTCTTGCTATGTTGGGGAATTTCTCCTGGATAATATTCTGAAGAGTGTTTTCCAACTTGTTTCCATTCTCCCATCACTTTCAGGCACACCAATCAGATGTAGTTTTAGTCTTTTCACGTAGTCCCATATTTCTTGAGGCTTTGTTCATTCCTTTTCATCCTTTTTTCCTCTAATCTTGTCTTAGTGCTTTATTTCATTACGTTTATCATCAATCTCTGATATCCCTTCTTCCGTTTGATGGATTCGGCTATTGATCCTGTGTATGCTTCATGAACTTCTCATGCTGTGTTTTTCAGCTCCATCAGGTCATTTATCTTCTTCTGTATACTTATTATTCTAGTCAGCAATTCCTTTAACCTTTTTTTCAAGGTTTTTAGCTTCTTTCCATTGGGTTAGAACATGCTCCTTTACTTCTGTAAATTTGTCAAACTCATTCTGTGACCAGTTATGTTTCCTTGCTGGTAAGGAGTTGTGATCCTTTGAAGAAGATGCACTGTGGTTTTTGGCATTTTAAGCCTTTTTGCAATGGTTTTTCCTCATCTTTATGGATTTATCTACCTTTGATCTTTGCTGTTGGTGACCTTCGGATGGAGTTTTTGCTTGGCTGCCCTTTTTGTTGGTGTTGATACTATTGCTTTCTGTTTTTCAGTTTTCCTTCTAACAGTTAGGTCCCTCTTCTGCAAGTCGCTTGAGTTTGCTGGGAGTCCACTCCAGACCCTGTTTGCCTGGGCATCACCGGTGGAGGCTGCAAAACAGCAAAGATTGCTCCCTGCTCCTTCCTCTGGAAGCTTCATCCCAGAGGGGCACCCACCAGATGCCAGCCAGAGCTCTCCTGTACGCGGTGTCTGTTGACCCCTGTTGGGAGATGTCTTCACGTCAGGAGGCTTGGGGTTCTGGGACCCACTTGAGGAAGCAGTCTGTCCCTTAGCAGAGCTTGAGTGCTGTACTGGGAAATCCGCTGCCCTCTTCAGAGCTGGCAGGCAGGAACATTTAAGTTTGCTGAAAGTGCACTCTCAGTCGCCCCTCCCCCCAGGTGCCCTGTCCCAGGGAGATGGGAGTTTTATCTATAAGCCACTGACTGGGGCTTCTGCCTTTCTTTCAGAGATGCCCTGCCCAGAGAGGAGGAATCTAGAGAGGCAGTCTGGCTACTGTGGCTTTGCAGCACTGCAGTGGGCTCCACTCAGAACTTCCCAGAGGCTTTGTTTATACTGTGAGGGGAAAACCACCTACTCAAGCCTCAGTAATGGTGGACGCCCCTCTCCCCACCAAGCTTGAGTGTCCTAAGTCGACTTCAGACTGCTATGCTGGCAGTGAGATATTCAAGCCAGTGGATCTTAGCTTGCTGGGCTCCATGGAGGTGGGATCTGCTGAGCAAGACCACTTGGCTCCCTGGCTTCAGCCGCCTTTCCAGGGGAGTAAACAGTTCTGTCTTGCTGGCATTCCAGGTGCCACTGGGGTATGAAAAAAAAACTCCTGCAGCTAGCTCGGTGTCTGCCCAAACAGCCACCCAGTTTTGTGCTTGAAACCTAGGGACCATGTGGTATACGCACCCGAGGGAATCTCCTGGTTTGCGGGTTGCAAAGACCATGGGAAAAGCATAGTATCTTGGCCAGATAGCACCATCTCTCACAACACAGTCCCTCATGGCTTCTCTTGGCTAGGGAAGGGAGTTCCCAGACGCCTTGTGCTTCCTGGGTGAGGTGATGCCTCACCCTGCTTCAGCTTGCTTTCCATGGGCTGCACTCTCTGTCTAATTAGCCCCAGTGACATGAACCAGGTACCTTGGTTGGAAATGCAGAAATCACCCTCTTTCTGTGTTGGTCTCGCTGGGAGCTGCAGACTGGAGCTGTTCCTATTCAGCCATCTTGCCCCTGCTTTCCAATCTCCTTCTTTTAATTAATGATTCTTTATATTAGTTTTCCCCATGTGAATAAATCATGTGGTTTCTGACACACGATGAGATCCTAACTGAAGTAGGTCATGATATGGATTCTGCTAATCCAAATAGTTGTCCATGATGTGTAGAAGTAGCAGTCATAGGTGCCCTCTATGGCTATAATCAGGTATTAGCTCCAGTGAATTCCAGGTGGGACATTCTGTATGCTGTGTGCAAGGCTGAAACCAGGCAAAGGCATGAGTGTCCTCACTTGCCACTCACGTTTATGTTGTGAATTTGTGCAACGTTCATGTCTTTTTGTCCTAGATTTAGTTATCCAGTCCTCTAGGATATTCTGAGAATACTTAGAACTTTTTAATAAATTTATTTTTGACTCAGTGAGCCAGAATTAGATTTTGTTGCTTGCTACTAAGAACACAGATGATGAGAAATAGCTAATATTGCATGCTTAAACTGTTTCAATGCTTGAATTATTCTATATATTTAATTATTCTATAAATAATCACATTTAACAATATATTAATTAATCCTCATTCAAATCCTATAAAGTATTGATTATCTTCATTTTATAAATGAAAAAACTGAAGCTCAAAGAGATTAAGATTTGCTCAAGCTCACAGGACTAAGTAGTAGAGATAAGATTCAAATGCAAATGTTGATTTCTAAATTTGATGCTCCAGTTGAACATATAGACAACCTCTTCATTATTTTGGTAAAAACCATGTAATCAAACAATGTTTTTTTCCCTTAACAACATAAGAATTGTATTTGGCTGTCAACCTAGAAGAAAAAAATCTATGACACATTATTCGTGTTTAGGCTCAAAGCTCAACTTTTAAAAAAAATTTTATAAATTTAAGGGCTATAAATACAATTTGTTGCATGGATATATTGCAGAGTGGTGGTCTTAGCTTTTATTGTATTCATCACTCAAATAATGTATACTGCATTCATTAAGTAATTTCTTATCACCATCCCCTACTGCGCCCCAGTCCTTGCAAATCACCAATGTCTATCATTCCATGCTCTATGTCCATGTATACACACTATTTAGCTCTCACTTATAAGTGAGAATATGTGGTATTTGACTTTCTGTTTCTGAGTTGTTTCACTTCAGATAATGGCCTCCAGTTCCATCCATATTGTTGTGAAAGATGTGATTTCATGGATTTCATTCTTTATCATGGCTGAATAGTATTACATTGTGTGTATGTGTGTGTATGTGTGTATAATGGTATGTGTGTGTGTGTGTATATATATATATATATATCACATTTTATTTATCTAATTATCCTTTTATGGACACTTAGGTTATTGATTCTGTCCCTACATTTGCCTTGGTAAATATCACTACAATAAACTTATTAGTGCATATCATTTATATAATGATATAAAAAAGACACCTGCACTCGTATGTTTATTGGGTAAATATCAAGTAGTGAGATTGCTAGATCGAATAGTACTTCTGGCTTTAGTTCTTTGGGAATCTCCATATTGTTCTCTAGAGATGTTGTACGAATTTACATTCCCACCAACACTGTATGAGCATTCCCTTTTCTCTGCATCCTTCCCAATCTATTATTTTCTGACTTTTTAATAGTAGTCATTTTGACTGGTGTCAGATGATATTTCACTGCAGTTTTAATTTGCATTTCTCTAATGATTAGTGATGTTGAGCGTTTTTTCATGTTTGTTGGCTATTTGTATGTCTTCTTTTGAAAAATGTCTGTTATTTGTTTTGTTGTTGATGACGCTGCATTAAGTTCATTATAAATTCAGAGCTCAAATTTTATTGAACTTTAGGACCAAATTGAATCAATTACTTCCCTGGGTAGCTTGTTCTCATCACTTTCTACTTACTGTCCATAGTCACACATGCACACAAATTTGATATATTAGGAAGTTGAAGCGAGCAATGATTAGTTCTCTCTCCAGTGAATGGTCTAGATCAAGGATGACAACGAAGCTAGGGTTAAGATTAATTCGTGCCAAAATTAAGGGAAATAAATTAGTAGGGAAGTAAGAGCCCTATATCCTGTTTTTCTCATAGTCTAAATATTTTCCTTTCTAGAATTTATACATCCTAACTCTCCAATTTGTCCTTTCCAACATTATCTTGTTGACTTACCATAAATGCTGACCAATCATTATTTCACATCAGATATGCTGATATCTTTCATTTTGGAAAAAAAACATATATATATTTTTTTTATTTTAAAAGTGTGATGACCTAATTCAGTAAGTTATTATTTAAGGATATTGGTTCAAAAGACAGTTCAATGAACCTAAATGCTCAATCTCTGGACCATTTTAGGTAAAAGAATGTTTTAAAGAATTTAAAGAGCCCATTACACTCAGCTACATTTTAAAATTGCATAATTTGATTAAATTGACATTTAAATGTCAAGTACTTTTCCAGCATTTCCTTTCTCATGATTGCTCACTGCTGAGATGTTTGTATGTAATTAGGAGGGTTTTCCCCCCTTTCCTTTTTAGCCAGTGGTCTACTTCTTCAACCTTACCCATCAGCGGGTCCCAAGATCCAGTTGTGTTCTTCCTAGAATTAATTGTGGCATTATTAAAACTGATTTTCAATATCACTAAAAGTTCAAATATTTAGTTAAGTAAAAATCATTTAAAAGAAAAAATATTCACTTAAGTCGACTTATAGAAGTCACAAATTTTTAGTATGTGATTATTAGTTTGGTGATAATATTATTTCATTGTAAAAATGCCTAGACTATGTAAATTTGGTGGAAGAGATTACATTTTAAATATTTATCTAAATTTTTACTTATTTTATGTGTGTAATACAATGGACATGGAGTATATCTTAATAAAATACATGTACCATTATACGTGTATACATGTATAACAAAACTAAAATATAATTGCAGAAAAGCACATTAAATTTTACCATTTTAACCTTAGAAGGTAGAGAAGGTATTAAAGAAATAATAGTCAGTATCGGTAAAGTTATGACGAGATGGGAACTTTTGCTCACTGTTGATAGAAATAATGAATTGGTACAACCTTTAAGGAACAAATGTATGACTACCTATGTGGAGTCCTAAATGTTATATCAGGTAACTTCTGGTATATGATTCTAAAAGACTAGTACAGATGCTTCTCTAGTTACAACTGGGTTATGTCTCCACAAACCCATTATAAGTAGAACACATCGTAAGTTGAAAATGCACTTAATACTCCAATAACCCCATTGTCAGGTTGAAAAATGGTAAGTTGAAACACTGTAAGTCCAGATGCTCCTCAACTTACAATGAGCCTGCATCACAATAAACTCATCATAATTCACAAACATCGTAAGTTGAAAATGAACTTAATACCCTGATGAACCCATCATGAAGTGGAAGAATGGTTAAATCCAACCACAAAAAGTCAGGAACTGTCTGTATACAAAAATACTCTTACCTCAATAATATAGCAGTAGAGGAAAATTAGCAACCAGCTGATTTTTAACTATGGAAACATTTCACAATTTCATAGTTAATATAAAACATGATTTCAAATTAGGAAAGAGAAGAGAGAACATGTGCTATCAAGAATAGCTATTTCTGAGAGACAAGTATATATATGATTTATATATATATATATTCTTTTATAATTTCCAGCTTGCATCAGATTTACTGCACTTGACATTTACTACTATTATAGTCAAGAAAAAAATTAAGCCTTATTTTGAGTGCAGGAAGATAATGCCTGGTTCTTCCACAAAAAGCAAACAGTCTTTGAGCTAAGACCAATCGCTCTCCAGTCACAGGCCATGGAAGCTCCTTATGCCCAATATTGATGACTGGGAGGATGAGATTTACCCTGCTGTGGGAATAGCTGAAGGAAGAATATTCCACGCAGAAGGGAGATAATATAAAGGTCAGGATTAATAATTGCACAAGTAATTTGTGTAATTGCTTGTTTAATTAAGTTTTTCTGTTCTGTTTGGTTGCAAACCCTGCTAGGGCAGGATCTTTGGCAGGAATCTCTCTTTGGCATTTGTACAGTGCTTTGCAATATTAATATATGTAAAATCAATGAAACACATCCAATTATAGAATATTCCTTAATATGTTTGTTTGAGTCCAGGCTCAGAGATCATTTTTGTAAACAACGAAACACATTCCTGAATGTTATGGTAATAACCAAAATTAAACTGTAAGAATCCTTAAATCTGGTTATTTCCCCAGCCAGTCTGTGAGAATGGAGGAGACAGGTGAAAGGGAAATGAAAATTCCAGCAGAGGAGAACAGGAAGGGGAGGGCATTCTTGGGTCTTAAGTGCTACTCAGAAATAAACTTAAGCCAATAACAGAAAAACTGAAATATTATCCCTTTTCAAAATCTTTCCACCTCCTTAGTGATCTGTTCCTAAAATAGTAATTTTTGTAATGAATCCATCCAGATTCGTTAATTAGCAAAAGAGATTGCCTAGATATTAAAAACCCCTAAACATAGGGCCCAAATCATGGTGTGACCAGCTAGATGAAAAATAGGCAGCAAGCCACAATATAGGAACAAGGCTCTGATCCCAGGAAGAAGGACCCAAAACCACTGAACACTGTCCATGAGAAAATATTCATCAAGTTAGGCAGCCCCATTCCCACTTGACTTCTGGGAACCAACAGTCTTTCTATTAAAACATTGGATAAAGTCTGGGGGCCATGGGGCATTGAATTGCTTAAATCAAATAATCTCAAAATATTAATTATTCCTGCTATACCTAGGGGGACTGGGGGACACTATTCCAAATGAGCAGCCAATTGGGCTACAGCCTGAATCTGTGATGCTGCACAATCCTGCAGTTCCTCTGTGATATGACAGGTTGGAGATTTATGTACTCAACACATTTGCACACTCCTTGTAAATGTGGATGGCCATTTGACAATGAAGGAAGCAAGATGTGTATTAATGCATTAATTTATAACATAAATGTCTAAGGGGTCAAGCAAATAAAGTGAGTGAGTGAAGCAATTTGACTGTAAAGTCAAGAACTAGCCCACTTCTTACACTGGTTGGTCTTTAACAGCATCAAAAATTGCACTCTTTAGCTATGGACATGTTTTGTTTACACATTCTTCATTTCTACCAAGAAATATACCTTTTCACATCTTTTGAGAAACTCATCATTTCATAGGCCACATATTTTCTTTTCTTGGGTTGGATAGAATCTCAGATACAAGAAAGATTTTCATTTTGTTTTAAGTCGCCTTGTATACACAAAACCACAATTCAGCAATGATGAGGGGTGGCACAGCTCCTGGCAGGCTGCAAACTACTTGGCTGTCTGAGGCTGCTTGCTGCTACTCTGCCAGTGATTGCTATGTAGACATGTGGGCCCAGCAATGTTGCATCTTAATGTTCTTGGAAAAGTCAGAAAAAACATGAATTTTTATGAGGAAATTCACAATTTTGAGGTGTTAGCTCCTAATTTTTAAAAAAGTACATTTGGCCAAAAAAAATATTGGTTTAGAGGTCAAAGGTGGCATACTGACACATTTTTGCCCCTTGAATGCAGACAATCAGAAGAGGTACTTTTCACAGAAGGCAAGTGAATACATTTTGCAGTACATTAAAAATTAAAATACAATAATTAGTAGTACTGCTGAGGAATCTTAGGATGAAATAGGCTGAGTGAAAGACCAATTGGCAGGATTTTTTACAGTAGTGTGAGCAAATGTGATCTGTAAGAGTGTTAGTTGCTGTGAAAAATACAATATAGAATGGGAAACTTGCCACATTTGTAATTTCCGTCGCCATTCTTGGGAAAAATTTTCATGCCAACTCAGGCTTTTTTTCCCCCAATCAATGACTTTCCCTATAGAGCCTGAACACATCTGAGTCACTGGTAAAGAAGAAGCTGACCACCACCTTTGTGGTACGTACTTATGTTCCTTTACTCAGGGACTTCACGGAGAAAAGCCCCATGAGTCATGAGGGCTTCTTCATTAGTTTTCAGAATAAACTGAGCATACATGTTTATTTAAAAACTGAGCTCTGCCTTGAGTGCCTGTAATGTCCTGCTGCCTGCTGTGTCATATCCTGGACTACATAAGCTCAGTCACTGCTCTAAGTGGCTCTTAATTATACACGCATTTTGTCAGCTCAGATTTCTCCAATGACCTGTTTCTAATATTCACAAAATTTAAAGCAGACATATGCACAAAGAAAGATTACTAATTTGATGAGAGGAATGTCCACCAATGATCGGGAATCTTAATCTCCCAAAACATAGCCAGCCGCTCATGGGACAACTTTATGTTTACCTAATCGCTCCAATAGTTCCTAATGCCAATCACAATTCTGTCCAGCAAACACAATGACTGATTGGGAAAATGGAGAATCCTATTCCATTATCCCTGCCTTTAGAGTGAAAAATAGAGCTCTGTAGCACTCAGCAAACTCTCAATGTAAAAATTGAGTGCTAAGATCAGGTACCAATGCCTGAAGAAGCTCAGATTGTCCATTCTAGAAATCAACACCATACAGTTAAACTGTCAGCAGTCAACTTCCTTTTAAAAAAAAAAAAAAAAAAGAGAGATCAGCTTTTTAAGAATAAGTGCTTCAACAGCGTTAATGCCTCAGATCTGGAGCTCCACGGCATACCTCTGGTGTAAGCTCATTCATGCCTGACTCCCTACCTTGTGTCCCCTGGCTTGTTCCAAACTCCTAAGTAAGCAGCTGATTAGAATTGACAAGAATTCTGCTCCAGGAGCTTCAGCAAAAACAAATCTTTTCCATTTCAGTACTCTGGTAGCTCAAAGGAATGAGCTGCCAAGGGAGCAGTGGAATGGAAAATCATGCGTGCATTCCCTCTCCCTCCGTGAGTACCCACATTAACAGTAAACTTTGGCCTTCAAGTAACTCCTTTTAGGAGGTGTTTCTTAACTAGGTAGAGACACAACCATTACCACCATGAACCCTGTGCATGTGTTAGGTAATTATTCCACCTACAGTGGACTGAAATTAGTTTCCTCATTCTTTTCTATTTGTAGTATCATGAGACAGCAATCGTTTTCTGTTGTTATTTATATGGGTTTTAAGGTCTTTGAATGCTTCTCCACCTCCCTCAAATATCCATCCATTTATTCATCCAGTGAATCAAATTTGTTGACATTTACTTTACGCAAAGCATCACAACAGCTGAGGTGGGAGAGAGACTGTGCTTATGGTACTATATTATTGGTACCATTGTCTGGAGCCTCATTCTCCATTACAAGCATCAATCCTCAGTGAATTATACCAAGGATCTAAACATGCCCCCTTAAAATAATTGCACTAATGAAAGCTTGGAAGAGCTTAATTGGCTGATCCTCAGTCAGTGCTACACATGTAGTCTATATACTTGTGTGACCACACCTAATTCTATACATTGGCTTCACAGGTTGTTCTAGCCTTAAGTATTTTAAGACTCAGTGTTTACTTTTTCCATATACTGGGCATATGTTTGAGGTAAGCCATAGTAAATAATTTTGATTTTAATTTTAGAGCACAGTTAACCAACCATTGATCCATTTCTTTTTTCAAGAGAACAAAGCCTGTACTTAAAAATCTTCATTTAACTCTATGTTACATCTTTTCTTTGTTGTAAGTCTTTGCAAGATGACTTGAAAGTTGGGAAAATTTATTATTATTGGAATTTGTATTGCTCTCCCCTGGAATGACTATTCCTCCCTTTCAAGAAAAATAAAAAACAAATTTCTAAAAATGTCTTTTTAGAAATTCAGGAACATATAGCATTGGATTAATTAAAGAGTCTCACAACATAGAATCTTGCTTTTGGAGAGATAGTGAGATTTAGCTTTATTTCTTGTTCTCTAAGGGCTTATAATTAAGAGTTTGCTAAGAAAATAATTGCTGGAGTGGCTCAGGTAGGAGCAGAATTCCTATTAAGATTTTTTTCTTTTTACCCTTTTAGGGCAAATGTGGTATATTTATAGTCACAGAAAAAAATTAGCTGGTATGGAGCTTGCGATGCTCTGAAATGGAAGAATGAATTTTAAAAGGTGATTTATGGGACTAGACATGATTGGATTCAGGAATTCTTAGCTCCAATCCTCCTTTTCTAGTGACTCATTCTATGGAGATAAAGATAATGTTAACCTCATTTTAAAAAAAGGGGAAAATATTCACTTGTTTGGGATATTCTGCGGATTAATGAATAAATTATCATGGAGGACTTTGTTAAGATAATCCTCCATGTAACACTGAATAATAAGGATTGCAGAGAGTAAGCAAAGGCAAAGACTCAGTTTCTCTTTTTTTTTTATGGATTAGAGCAACTGCCTATCAAGTTGTAAAATGTGAGAACAATTTCCTCTTCTAAAAGTAAGGCATCAAGGTAATTTACATTATTACATAGTATCTTGTCTAGTCAAAGATTAAATTACAGTCCAAATGAGAGTGAATTTTTTTTATCATTCCCTGCTTTTACATAATGTTTGCCCCCCTGCTACATACAGATGCTTCTGCTGAGTTATGAAACTTCATAATAGGATGTGTCTAGAGAAAGTGGTATTGATGTTAAATGCGAAGTATTCTTCTCTAGGGAATTATACTGTGTGCATTGATATGCTGCTAATGATATATAGAGTTTTCTGTACAATTATGATGTACAGTTTAGGAGTCTCTGCAAAACTGTCCACCAATAGCTTTCTGACCAGAGTCATCAGAAATAGGACAGCACAGTGTGTTACAACATAGATAATTTAGGTTTTCAGTGATTGTGATTCCATTTTAACCACTGTATTACCATTTAAAATTGTTAAAATTAAGAAAATTGAGAATCCAATTATAAATAAAACAACTGAAAGTAATTTGAATTATATACATTATCAAATGAATTAGAAATAAGTATACTACTTTACTATGTAAATAGAAGCTGTTTTATGTCTTTCTTCTGTGTTATTGAAAAATTTACATTTAATAGTAGCTAAAAGTGTTCCACAAGATATAATGGTTTCCTGTCAATCTGGGATCCTTCAATTGTTTCCAAAACCTCTGTATGTTCATGTAGATAAGTTCTTGCATATGTTGAGAAAAGGGATGGTTGCAGTGGATAAGAAACTTACAGGGAAATTATAGTCATGTCTAATATAAAATTATGCTTTTTACTATGCCAAGACTAATTGCATTTTAATTTGCTATTTTTAATATTTGTAATGGAGCCCTGTATGTCTACTTTCCTCTCCTTCCTGGCATTCCCTGCCTCTACATTTCTGGGCCTCACTTGCAATTAGTTGCAGCTGAGTGATTAAGTGTTTCCTGTTGGGCATTGAGTAGAAATAACGTGGGCCATTTTCAGGCCTGACACATTTCACCTATGGTGTATACTTTGTACTTGTTTTCCTATTAGCTGAAGGCAGATGACATGGATGCTTTAAAGGATGGTAGCACCACAAGATGAAGGGATTCTGGGTCTCTTAAGACAAAGTGGAGAGAAACCCCAACCCCATTGAATTGAAAACCCACTGTAGAGTTATGACTTCTCCTTTAATGATCCTTAATTATTTGGGTTATTTTGTTACTGCAGCTTAGCGTATTCTAACTAGTACAGAATTACATTCTTTAAAATCCTTTATGCCGGTCTAATACACAAATATATTCTATTCTCTAAGAACTGGCTCAAATTTGGTATTTTCTGTACAGTTTTCTTAATCTTTTGTATTGATATTAATGATCTCTTCCTGGTCTGACTTCTTGTACTAATCATTTGACTATTAATGAGAGACCAACATCTATCTGTAGGCTTGGTCATCAAAACAAAAAGGGAAACAGACAGCTACATAATTTTATTTTCAGTGGGGATTAAACATAACAGGTCTGGTCAGAGGTTAAAGATATATCTCTAGTACTAAATTCTAAAAGATGTTTCAAACATAAAACTTAATATAGGAAAGGTAGTCATATAATAGAAAATGTCCTCGACAACATGCCTTCAGCAAGTGTAATAAAAAGATTTTATAGTACGGTTACAGCATCTTTTGATTATGACCATTGTCGTGATTGGCGACTCCTTAGAATGCTAAGGTAACATGTAGCAAATAAGTAATTGCTGTTTATTGACTGAAATTCAAAGATCAGATTTACACTGATTTGAAAGTCCACCTTTAGAAATTATCCATAAGATATAATAGCTGTTTTATTCAGATTTTTAAAATGATAATTTTATTGCAATCAATTGTGATTGTTATTGCCATCCAGTCTGGCCTTGACAGTAGATTCTTAGTTACTGGTTGAAGGTGAATCTATTACCCTGGAGACCAGAAAAGCTGATGGTTTGACTGTCAACCTTTTGTGGACATTAGTGAACCTAACCTAGACCCTTTAAGACACCTGCAGAAACAGCCAGAACACACACACACACACACACACACACACACACACACACACACACACACATACTCTTCTGGGTCTGTCCCAACTGAAGGCCTAAAATGGTTAAAGATAATAAAATAATTATTCTGTTCATTATAATTAATTTACATTTCTAAAGCAGATGTTATCATCATAGTTTAATAAATATCTTTATTGGTCTGTCTTGTTTCAGCAATATAGGGTCTCGGTGAATCTGAATAATATAATTATCTGAAAATACATCTCCTAAGATGATGTTACTAGAAATGAATCATTTTGTAAGATAATTGATATTTTATAATAAAGTATACTCAAGTCTTATATATGATGATATTTAGGCAACAAGATCAACTGTTTATTGAGGTCGCAGCTACTTTCAGACAGAATGGATATATCATTTTATGATGGAGACTTATTTACTTATTTACTGTAGGGAAGCATTCAACCTAATTATCTCAAAGTGGTATCAGATTGCTAAAATATTAAGAAATTTAAAACAGTGTGATTTGATGATACATATTCTCTAGCAGAATTTTTTTACATACAAATTGCACTTATTAATTGAGTTTCAATTATATATATTTTTTGTTTTTCAAAATTTAAAATATTTTTGGTTAATTTTTATAATATTTTAATTTAAAAGTTACCAGTCATCAATTTTTGAGAAGCAAAATCATTAATTTTATATCTCAAAGCAGTCTCTAAATAATATTTCCATAAATATAAATGGGGAAGTTGAGGCATGAATCCCACAATTCTCACCTACAAGTCCCCAATACATTTTGTAAAACCTAAATCCTATAGATCCTGCCTCAAGCCTCTCTACGTTTAGTAGTTTCCAGATTATTGCGGCAACAAACAAAATTAGCTGAGCACAGCTGTACTCACTGAAGAGCCGCTGAAGGTCTACAGTCTGCCGGCACACACAGAAGTGTTTCCTTGCAGCTGTACCCACTTCTGGTCCTCTGGGTCTGTTGTTAATTATTTTTGAATTGTCCTTTTGTTACTTCAATGGTTTCAAGCTACTTTAAATTTCCATTCTGGACCTATTTGTGCACCTTTAAAATATTTGTGCTGTTAATTAGCATATATTAATTAATAATTTCTGAACTATGTTCCTGAAGTAATTTAACAACAATCCCAAATTAAAAAGCTTCTTGTACAAGGTAGAAAAGCCTGTAGTTGAAAATTGATTGAAAGCCTTTATCCCCCACAAATCACACAGGAAAGGGCAAAAACTTTCAGGTAAAATTGGAATGTATAATGCATGGTAGTATTTCTCTAAATTAAGCATTGCTTTTATCTGTGAAAGTATTAGAGAAAAATCTGGAAAAGATCCCATAATTCCATCATTTTAACAAGTAATTTCATTTTGTAAATTTCCTTTGAGTATGTGTCCATATGTGCAGAAATAAATGTATTTAGAATATCAGACTTTTTTTTTTTTTTTTTTTTTTTTGGAGATGGAGTCCAATCTGTCTTTCTGGCTGGAGTGCAGTGGTGCCATCTCAGCTCACTGAAGCCTCCACCTCCCAGGTTCAAGTGATTCTCCTGCCTCGGCCTCCTGCGTAGCTGGGATTAAAAGCAGGCACCATGACACCCAGCTAATTTTTGTATTTTTTGTAGAGATGGGGTTTCACCATGTTGGCTAGGCGGGTCTCGAACTCCTTGACCTCAGGTGATCCACCTGCCTCAGCCTCTCAAAGTGCTGGGATTACAGGAGTGAGTCACCGTGCTTGGCCTGTATTCAGAATTAGTATTTTCTATATTATACTGTGATATCAACCTATCGTGACTTAGTAGTTTTGTTTAGAGTTCTAAAGATAAATGCAGATTTTTATATCTCCATTATGATATTCAATATCTCATCCTATATTAAAAGCATTGGGTAATACGCAGACTTTGTACAAGACATTTAAATTAAATATGTGGTTTCCCTCTATTCAATCCTTTTTGCTGAGTTCTTTATAATTTTTTTCTTTTTTTTCCCCACATTATGCTCATACTTCTGAGCTTTCACTAGTTACAAGGAATGGCCTAAGGCCAAATGTGCTTTTAAATCTGGGCTGCAATGATTTATTTATGGGCAATTTACTGAAAGGTTTCTCCATATTAAAAAACAAAAACAAAACAAAACAAAACAAAAGACCTGTATGAAAGGGATTCACTAAGTATAGTAAAAGGAACAAGGAAACATAATTTTTAAAATTATGCACAAAAAATAGGATAGGCTGAAATGTTGTAATAATCTTTTTGAAAAATAAATTTGAATTTCCTTTGCAATTTTCGTTTATTTGGGGAAACTTTTTCATTATCTTATCCCTTTTCCACTTCTATGGTATTTTCTCATTCTAAGTAAGATAAATTAGTAAAGGACTGACAAAGCATGAATAAGAATACATGTGTATATATATATATATATATACTTTCACTTTTCTTTAGTTTATCCTCACTATCTGACTAATATAACAACAGCTTTCTCTTTTTATACACAGAGACTTCGCTTTACACAGTTTCATTTAAACTAAGGACATCAGTTCTCTACCATGGAGAAAAATCCATCCTGTTTTCCAAGGTCTTGCTATGAGATTTTGGCTATGAAAAAGCAAATGCCAAAATATGCATTCATTGGTTGAGGTTGGCCTTCCAGATAAATGACAGTGAGCTATACCTATTAATTTTAGCATCCATTGATGATTCTTTCCTGCAGCAATTATGACTGTGTTGTTTACCTAATGATGATTTTCTGTTTCCCTTCCATCCTTCTACATTATTCATTGGAAGTTTACTATATGGAAAAGCTGGAGCTTCTCCTCCATCTATTTATTTATTCATTTATTTACTTATATCAGTTTGGGCTCATGGCATTGATTTTTATTTTATGGTAATAACACATTATGACCGCTATTTAATTTTTTTACTCATGGTGTCCCAGAGCTACTCATTTGTAGCTCCTGAATCCTTTCCATATGCTTTTCCCAGTCATTTCATAAGCATTTCCTTATTTTTTGGCACCACAAGATTGTCCTTTATCATCTTATATTTTCCCTTCCTCAGATATAATCAGCCATTTTACTAAGAAGCCCTGGCTCTTTCAGTTGGAGAATGGATGCCAAGTGTGTTTGTCGTTACTGGAATATTCTTGGAATATCCACATTATGTGTGGATACTTACACACACATCTACACATCTACATTTAGTACATTTACTACATTTACTTCAACATCTAAAATTCAATCTCTATCTTAAAAACTATGAACTCATACTTCTTATTCTTATTTCAGTCCAACACAAGAGTGCTTATTCTAGCTTTCCCCCTTTTTTTTTATTTGCAACTTCTCTCTCCAACAGTGGGAAACTTGGTCCTTATCATCCAAGTAAATAATAGTTTTACTTATTTGCTCAATGTTGGTATACATATAAAATAGTTACAGAATTGCTAACCAATACACTTAGACAAAATTACTAACTAGCATACCATATTTGTGTATAGTAACTAATCAAAATATTAAATAATATTTTCCCAAATTACCTAAGTTATTTTCTTCTCTAATAACATATGATCCTAACTGTATTACAAATAAACAACATAACCATGGGGTTATTTGTAGTACAGTTAGGTTCATATATTATTATTTGTTTTTCATTTTAGCTTCTCTCTACATTCTGGTTGGTTGTATTTGTTTTTATGGAGGAAATGTTATAAAGGGCAGTGTATTACAGAAAAGTATACTGAAAGAAGTATCATTCTTTTCACATTCTTTCATTTCAATTCCCAGCCACCCTATGTTGATAACAAATCTCATTTATTTCTGGTATTTGTTTTGAAGAGATGAGTGGATTAATGTATACTTTCTCATTCCCCTTTATTACACGAAGGGCAGCATACCGTTGACACTCCATTAAATATTTTCTAAAATGCAAAAATGTCTTTTTGTCCAAAAGTACAAAATAAGTTATCTGGATGATGATGGCATCAAATCATTATTATATTATCCACTGAAACTAGTAACTGATGGTTACAGTGATTTTCTTAAATATCAGCCAGACATTTCTTCAATAATTTTTTTCAGTGACTTCTCTGAAGCTATTCGTGACACTTTCTTGAGCTTCTCATCAGTTAATTAAAAATGACAAACCAACAGTCTAAGGGTTAGAACATGCTAATTCTCATACGTCCTCCTGCTCCACCCATTCCTCCCATTCCAGGGTCCATCCATTAGGAATTTCCATGACTACAACTTCTGCTGTAGTTAGCTGCTAGCCCACCCCAGCAGCACATGGTAAAGCAGTCTTACAACTTTAGTTGGATCAGTAATTTTTTTCTCTACCACATTTGGAAAATCTCCAAACATAGCCTCATAATCAACTTCTGAGGAATTCTGCATTTTAAAACTCTTAATGGTCTTTCAACACCTGCATTCTTGAAATTGATCACTGCAAGAATTCAGAGTGTTCTTTCAATAATGTCTATATTAACTTACCCATCTTCATTAGCTGAAGCTACTGAGTTTGAGGATGCGACACACTGTAGTTGAGCACAACTCTCTCTTAGAACAATGCCTTCTTCAACAGCAGCTCATTTGGCATTGAAGATATCTGTAACTCTTTCTTTTCATTCATTTTAACATTACTTGTCCCATGAACCTTCAGCACAGGTATTCCATCTAAAAATTTCCCCAGATCCTCATTTTGGCTTTCCTTTTTATGAGTTGTGATATTTAACTGTTCAATTACTTCCTGGATATATTTTTCAATTTAAGACTTGTTGCCTTTTCCTTTGAAGAGTATGACATTATCTTTAATCAGAAAGATCTCTTCAACTTTTTCTAAGTGATGAGGATGAACATCCTCAAGATTTATTGTCAGCCTCTTTCATATATTGAACCACCAGTAGCAATAGCTATATCATTAACTTGGTTCTTTCTATTGTCATCAAAGCCAGGAGTTCTGACTGCTATAATCTGAAGACAAACTTTCAGCCTATTCAAAATGAATGTACTTAGAGCTTGTCCACAATCATCTTCGGTAATTATTACCAAGGGCTTACTGTGAGCATCAGCAATTGCAAGGACAAGTACAATGAACTGGATGCTAGAAATTTTATTTTTGTTAAATAGCATATAGGTATCCTGGAATTCACATCTCTGATCTTTTGATGTATATAAAGCATGGGAAAATAGAACCTTGATCAAACTTAAGGCCTTCAATAATTCCCAATTCATCATTCAGTGTTTTTCCATCCTTTTATGTGATGATGCTCTTACTTCCAAACTTTTTTATTACATCAGAAATGATGTTGCCAATATCCTTGTCTCTATTTGAAGAAATCATAGAAACCTGAGAAATGTCTTTCAGAGGGTGTTACAGGTTCAGACTGCTTCTTAAGTTGAACAATTACAGCATCTCGGGCTAACATACCTCTCTTGTTTTCCCCTGGATTAGCAACAGTACAGCGGTGGTGATGGTGCATCCCTAGCCTCTTCATTTATATTATTGGCAACATCTTGAACAAGTTTAGCCTCAATGTTTTTATATTTATCCTTTAAGTCAATTGACTTTCCAATGATCACACCATCTTTTATTACTTTGGAACTTCTTCGACTCTATTCAATAATCACTCTTCTCCTTTCATCCCTTAGTAAGAGCTACAAAATCTACACTTGAAGCATTAAGGCTCAGGGAACTGCACCAAATTTTATATCATTGGCATAAGCCCAGTTGAGATGAGGAACCAGGGCACTGGACACCTGCCTCATCTGGCAAAGGACTGAAAGTAATTGAAGCATTTCTGCAAAGCAGCAGCAAGACATGCACAGGCTGCACACAGAAAGAAGCCTCACATCCCATCCCCCTCCGCCACTCCTCCAGCCCCTCAGCACAGCATTGCCTTGAGGGCAGTTTCTATCCCCTTCATGTTGGCAAGGACCTGCAACTGGCATGCCTTACACTTGGTTTTTTTTTTTCCTTAAGTTAGTATATTTTGGATATTACTTCGTATTTGTTTATAGAGGTTTTCCTCATTCTTTTCTACAGTTTCTTAGTACTGCACTGTGTGGATGTACGAAATTCTGTTCAATCACTCTCCTATGTGTGAGCATTTACTACATTTCCAACATTTTGCAATTACAAACAATGCTGCAGTGAATAACCTCATGCATGTGTATTAGCAATGTATACTCAGGGTAAATTCCTAAAAGTGTGATTGCTAGATAGAAAGGTAAATATACATGCAGTTTTGTTAAACTTTGTTAAATTCCTCTCCAGAAAGGTGTGCAGGTTCGTGTTAGTTGCCACTAACAATGTGTGACAGTCCCTGTTTCCCACACCAAGAGGGTGTGTTGTCATACTTTTTAATGTTTGCCCATGTAATAGGTGGGAACTGCCCTTGTTTTAATTTGTACTATTTCTCTAATTGTGTTTGTATTTGAACTTGTTGGGGGACCGGATATACTTGAGTAAGCTCTCTCTCTCTCTCTCTTTCTTGCTCGTCAGTTCAGGTCTTTCTCTTGTTTTTTTCATTGGGATATTGATCCTTTTTCCTTCAATTTTAAGTGTTCTTTATGTATTACGGAGATTAGTGCTTTGTGTTACACATTGCAAACATTTTCTCCCAGTTTATCAATTGTCTGTGATTTTATTTACGGTGTTTAGTTTTTTGTTTTTTAAATTTGTAGATGAGTTTATCCTTGTTTTATTTCCTATGGAGTTTGAGAAATACAAAATGTTTCACTACTCTATACTGAAATTAAAGAAGAATTCACCTCTGTTTTCCTCAGGTTCTTGTTTGTTTTCTTTTTCTTTTTTACATATAGATTCCCTGTCTATTTAGAATTTATTCTGGTGTATAGTATGAGGTATGCAACTTATTTTATTTTATCTTTTTATGATTTTTATTATCTTTTGGGAATGTTTTAAAATTTTTCTTATAGAAGTCTTAAACATTTCTTTTTACGTTTATTCTAGAATATTTAATTTTTGTGTTTTAATTGTAAAAGGTATTTTCACATCTTTCCCAGGAGTTCCACTTAAGAAATTCCTGGCAACCACTCGTGTCCTTCTTTTAAAAATGCAGATTTGTGCATTTTTTTACAACGTTTCAAAAGCCTCTATTTTTATTAAGATGAAAAATGAGCTCCTTGGCTAGGTCTACCAAGACCTTAGTCTTCTGGTCCAGATGTCTACTTCTCTGACCATTCTCTTTTCTCTGTGGACTATAACCACACTGGCCAGTTTTCTTTCTATGGGGCCTTTGTATATCTAACTCCCTCAGCTTGTAATGCTCTCCTGTGCTTAACCAATACCTCATTATCTAGTGGAGCCTCAGTCATCTTTCAGGACTCAGATTAAAGTCACTATCTCTGGAATGCCTTTCTGGATTCCTAAATTGGACACCCTTTTAACAAGTACTCATAAAACTTATACTTCTTCTTAGCACTTCCCACACTGAAATTAAATAATAATGTTTTAAGTTGACTAATACAAGCACCATGAGAGAATGTGCCATTTCTTTAGTGGCTGCTACAGAACTTTGTACCTTGTAGACCCTCATTGAATGAAGAAAGCAAGCCTATACATGTTGATTCGTATTGAATAAGCATTCATTATATTTATAGACATAGAGGAATAATGAATTATAGATATAAGATATTTGTATAATGCTAAAATATCAATAGATTTTTAAGTCCTCCTATTTACTTTTATGTACATTTTTACAAAAGCAGTTAAAAACTAGTATTTCTTTTCAACAAAGAAAAGCATTTCCAGCACTTGAATGTACTGTGGCTAAAAGGTTAGATAAAATAGGTTAAGTCTATAAAAATTTATAAGAACCTGCCTATTAATTATTTATATTAGGCTTTGGTGTCTAATGCTGAAAGGGTACAAGGTCATAGGTTTGACAGTTTAGCAAATTAAAAATAAAATCATTGTTTTAATTCTTTTCTATGTATAAGTGTATCAAAAAGTAAATTTTTTTTTAGAAAACTTAAAGCATTAAAAAAGTAAACTTAAAAAAATCCATAATTTTACCTCCATTGTGGAATAACTACTGTCTTCCTGTTTACTTCCAATATTTATTTGTTGGCTTATATAACTTTAACGTAGTTGTAATAAGAGTGTATTTAAAAGTTGTATTTTGTACTTCACCTAATGTGATTTCATGAACATTTTTCTTTATTGGTTTTTAGTTTTGAATTATATCATTTTTATGGCCACATAAATTTCATTACATTGATGTCTCCAATCTATTTAACATTTCCTCAATTGTTAAGGCTACATTATTTTTCAGAGTTTACTGCAAGTACCCACCCCTGCTATACTCAGTTCTGCTTTTCACATATGTTGTAATGTCTTTGCACAAATCTTTTACAGTTTTGAATTATTTATTTGGAATAAAATGATAAGGAATGACTATATGAATCAGAAGATAAAATGAAGGCATTTTTGTTTTATTATCTAACCGTACTCTGAAACAACAATAACAAGTCACTATTTAGCTGGTTGCTCATAAGTTTTGTGCTTATTGCATCTTGACATTAGCATAGGTTGATTTTTTTTTATTTTCAATACATAATTGTATGTGAAAAATAATCCATGCCTAAGTTCAATCTACACTTAATCACTTTTCTAGCTAGTCGACACTTGACAAGTAATTTATCTTCTGTTTCTTATGCCTTTAATCCCAGCACTTTGGGAGGCTGAGGTGGGCGGATCACTTGACATCAGGAGTTCCAGACCGTCTGGCCAACATGGTGAAACCCTATCTCTGCTAAAAATACAAAAATTAGCCAGGTGTCATGGTGTATTCCTGTAATCCCAGCTACATGGGAGGCTGAGGCACGAAAATTGCTTGAACCCAGGAGGTGGAGGTTGCAAAGAGCAGAGATCACACCTCTGCACTCCAGCCTGGGCAACAGAGTGAGACTCTGTCTCAGAAAGAAAAAAAAAGTGGAGAATAATTTTGCATATCTTATAGGATTACATGTATTAATATGTGAAAAGTGCTTAAAAGAGTGCCTGGCACACATCAAATGCCATCTGTCCTATTTGTTGTTATTACTTTGATTTGTTAACATTTATTTTTTATATTTTTTTATATGAATGTCTTTTCATGCCTGTTCCCATCTAGGTAGCATTGGTTGATATTTCTCATTCTTTGGTTTTTCATTATGACTATTATTATTATTTTATTTGGTTTGGTTTTCTAATTATATAGATGTGCTTATGTGTGTGTTTAAAATTTCATACACTTATATTTACCATTGTATTTTCTTGTATTATTGCTCCAGAATCATCACAATGACTTAGGAATTTATTTCTGTTTTCAGCTACTTTATTTTATATTTAATTAATAAAAACTTATTATGGTTTATCATTGAAAGTGTAGATAGAGATAGCTTTTCTTCAACAACTAGAAAAAATATTAGTACACAAATGCAATGTAATACCAGGCTGAAGTGGGAAGACCTCTTGAGGCCAGGAGTTTGATACCAGTCTGGGTAACATAGTGAGATCCTTTCTCTAAACACATTTTTAAAATTAGCCAGGTGTGGTTGCAGCACCTGTATTCACAGCTACTTGGGAGGCTGTGGCAGGAGGATCACTTGAGCCTAGAGTTCAAAGCTGCAGTGAGCTATGGTTGCACCACTGCACTCCAGTCTGGGAGATAGAGTGAGATCCTGTCTCTTAAAAAAAAATGCAAGTGGCTAGAGAAAAAAAATGGGTATATTACTATGAACAAATATCTACTCTTCAGTAAAATATATAAATTAAAACATTTACTTTAAAGTTACACACCTAATTTTAAATGAAGTCATTTTAAAATTTCATAGTATTAGGTCTAAATGTGTATTATGCTTATTAATTTGTTCTGCATTTTCTGGTGCTGTCACACATTTAACGATTAGCACTTTTCAGGTGGAAGAGGCTAAGTGAAAGTGCAATCTTAATCAATGATTTCCCCACATTATTTAATTGCATTTAAGGAGGTTAAAAATTATGTTTGCCTTACACCTGCTGAAAGTAACAGCCAATACTTTAAATAAATCTTGTTTCCTATTCATATGAACACATACGCTCTCTCCTGTAATGGAACTGCATTCTTGATCAATATGTAGTAGATGCATTCTGCTTCAAATAAAGAAATGCTTTACTTAAAATCACAGTTACATATTCCAAAGCTCCTTGATTGTCTTGAGAGATCTGCGAACTTCCAAAAGTAACTTCAAAGTAGATATAATATGAAGACATATCCTACCCCATGTCATCTCAATCTGTGTAAATACACTTTCATTGCAGTCAAGAACTTACTCATTCAACAAATAATGCTGAACGTTGGCTACATGCCAAGCACTGTGTTAAGCACAGGAGATATATTTATAAGCTAATGGGTAAAAAAGCAAAGTAAGCAAGCAATTTCATCACTGTATAGTAAATCCTACGAAAGAAATGACAACAGCACGATAAATAGGCACAGATGAAAAGTGCCTAATTCGGTCTCAGGAAATCAAGAAAAACTTTCTGGATATGATAGTCTTCTAACTAAACCAGAATGAGGAATAAGCCTCATCAAAATGGGGGAGAGGTTTCACCAAGTATAGAGGCAAGAACAAGCATAAGTTTCCAGGTAACTCAGAATGATTGACATTCAAAGGAATAGGGATGGTTGAGAAGCTGGCGAGTGAGGCATAAATGTTCATGGATAGCCTTTCATGACACCTGAAGAATTTGACTTTATATCAATGAGAAAGAAAAGTCAATACAGATTTGGAGTTTTGAAGGCAATCTTGTTTACTGTGAGGTGAATGCACTGGAGAGGAACAAAGCCAGAGGCAGGACAACCAGTGAAAAGGGAATGCATTTATCCACGCAAGAGTTGACAGTGGCTTGAACTCATTTAATGTCAGTGGGAATTAAAAGAAGAGGAGTTTCAAAGTAGACCTGACTTGGCATTTTGAGTGCATGGATTTGAAGGCTGAAAAAGAGAGGAGTTAAAGATAATATCCCAATTTCTGGCCTGAGCATCTGGGTAAATGGAAGATATCATCAGTGTATAGACATCTGCTGACAAATAAGGGAAAAGAAAAAAAGATGCAATGCAGGATTAGATAGATTCATTGAAAGTTTGCCAGCCTCTGCCTAATTGTCACATGGGATTTGAGCACTTTTGTTGTCAGTGAGGCTTAAATATGGAAGAAAATAATTGGGCCACATGGGATTGGAACTACTAATAGGGATGTTCTACTCTGGCTTAGCAAGATGTGTCTGGCATCAGCTTGCAATTGCCAACACAATTGTTTCACTAATTAAAGAAGAGGAGAATGATATGGTAGGATTTTGGAAATATGTTCACCTATCTGAGGTTGAAGTGTTATACATAAATGAGCTGACTCATTCCCCTCTTTCTGCAGCTACATAATTAATGCATCACATCAAGTCAATGGTTATCAAAAATGTTTCTGCAATGTGAGTTTTGTCACCATCCCAGAGGGATGCATAAGGTGGCACCTGTGTGCACTCTTCACATATTACCAGTGTCATATAATAAAATATCATGTATCTATGCTTTATTAGGCAGTATAAGTATGTGTGGATTCACGACAGATATTTATTCAATTGACAAATATTTATTAGTGCCCCACTAGGATCTAGGCACTGTCCCAGGTGCTGATAATACAACAGTGAATAAAACAGACAGTGTTCCTATTTTCATGGGGTTTTTAGTAGTTGAAGACAGATGATAAACAAGTAACGATGCCAGATAGTGATAAATGTTATGAAGGATAATAAAGCGGGGTAAGGGGAAAGGAATGTGTGGGTAGTGATTGGATAGAAGAGTTGTGTAGTTACTACTTTAAGTAGGGTAGTATAGGAAGACTCTTTGATAAGGTGATGTTTAAACTGAGTGAAGGACTGAGGGACAGAGCCCCATGCATGTCCATGGGATAAGTGTTCCACGCAAAGGAAATAACAAGTGCAGGACCTTTCCATTTCTATGCAAGGTGTAGCAATAGAAACAAAGATAAATAAAACCATAGTCCTTGACCTCAAGGAACTTACACCTTAATACAGGAAATAAAAAAATATAGAAAGTAGAATATGTCAAGATGAAGATGAAAGTTATGACATCTCTTCTGGCAGAACCGACTGAGAAAGAAAATACTAATTAAGAACTGGAACAACAAATGACATCAATGTTGCAACTGTCTCCAGATGACAGAAGATTGACAGTGCCTGAAGCTATGGTCATGTTCCAATTTCAATGTGGTCATGTGATATGATTTGTACAGACAGTGTAGCTAGTGTCCTGAATAATTCTATCAATCTCACTCACAGGTTATCTTTAAAATCAAATAATAAGTTGGGAGCATCCTACAAAAGGGTTCTAGGAACGGGTTTGTTCTCTTCCTGCTCTATTTGCAGCATGTGGCACAGAGGAGGGAACAGGGACATGGTTGATCCTCAATAAATATATTCTGAATAAATAGATAACTGAAAGAGAAAATAAATGCCCAGCATTTAAATGATATTCTTGAAGACATAGCTTGTCAGTTTTGGCATGAGTAAAGAATACAAAGGAAGACATGAGCACTTGGTGAAAAGTCTATAAACTCTTAAACAGGAAATAGTTGTAGGAAGTTAGGATAACTCAGCAGCACAGACTGGACTGACATGGCATATTCAGCAATTGGGTAGCTCTTTTGTGCAAAGACTTGGGGCTGACTTCCTATCTAAGTGGCTGCCCCTTAAATAGCAGCATGTTCTGCGACTAACAGTTGCAGCTGCAAAACGAAGGAATCATCATGACATGTGCAGAGTGAAAAGTCCCGTCATTCCTAAATAGGTCTCTCAGCCACACCTGCATGTGGATCATAATTAGTGTCTAGTGTCATCAACAAATATGACAGATAACAATATGATGTGTTATATGCTATGAATAGGAGAGTGGAAGACAGAGTGCTATGTCCTCATTTCCAAAGTGATTATACACATTCTCTCTGGTGTTCTGATGGATTATATACAAGAAGTTTTCCTTGGTTCCATTGAAATTTACTTGAGGCAGGAATTACTTCTACAGTGATTTGATTCCTTTCGTGTCTCATTGCAAAGCAGTTCATTGTTACCAGGGAAACAGTTTCAACCCCGAATGCCAATGAATAGCCGAGAATTATAATAAAATGGCCTCTGACCCCACCTGAGTGCCACCAAAGCTATATGACTACTATCTTAATTTGATACTTCCCTATGTGCATAAATAATTTCAGGGCAACCAATAGATGCCATGTTTTTCATGAGGTTTATACAAAAACATAAGTCCTTCTTTAGGCAGTATTATGATGCCTAAAACAATAATCTTGCACTATAATTACATTAATTATATGTCACATTAATACTTTTCCATTATAGACATTTAACATTAATATAATTAATCTATATGTTATGGTTCTAGAAGTCACTAAAAACCTCATTTGTTTGCACATAGTATCAATCGCAATGATAAGTGAAAATAGCTAGTGAGTACAAAATCAGTGACATGGTAAGTAGAAACTTCTAAATGAATGAACTCTTTTTCCTTATTTCTAGCATAACATGCTAGCATATGTGAGAAATGCAGAGGAAGTGCCATGTTTCCAATCATTGCCATCTCCACTACTTGCCTCTAACTTTGAGGAAAAAGAAAATAAGAAAAGGCACTTAAAGGTGATTCTTAACCTGTGTTGGAAAACAGCATGCCTTTGAAAAGCTGATGAAAAGTATAGGCTCTCTCTCTTTCTCTCCAGACAAAGGCCCAGATGCATATATGAGTATATGTACCCATTTTGCCTACAATTTTAGGACTCTCATGACTCATCCAAGAAAATCACATACTGGCATAAAAGACTCAATTCACAATTTGCGCTCATTTCACAATTGCACCCCCGCCCCCCCACTCTTAAACACAGTTCTTGGCACACAGTGGAACCAAATAAATGTATCTTAATTAAATGGGTGAATGAGTGGATGTATGAAGGAGCACAAGGGCTTGGCTTCCAAACAATTCAGGTCTTCCTGTTAGGGAGCATCTAAGGTAGAGAGCATTCCGCAGAGGTTTGCAAAGCACACCTGTGCCTTCTTTGCAAAGCAAATTTGCGCATTTTCTCTTCTAAAGCACATGCTTCCTCCCCATCTTTCAGAGTCATGTCCTTCCACCTTTGCCCCACCTTTTAGTGGACTCAGGCTCTTTTCAGGCCTAATTTAGCTTAGGGTTTTAAAAATCTCTTTTTATTGAATGCATCATGAGAGTCCTAAAGTTGTAGGCAAAATTGGTATATATGCTTGTACATGCATTTGGGCTTTTCTCTGGAGAGAAGGAGAGAGAGAGTCTCTAGCTTTCATCAGCTCTTCAAAGGCATGATGTTTTCCAATACAGGTGAAGAACTACCATCACGTGCCTTTTCTCATACCACCAAAATAGTCACACTCTGTTCCATTTAAGTGCTTGTTTTCCTTTTGTTCTATAATATAAAATAATAAAGTAACAAGTATACTAGAGAATATGAGCAACAGCTATTTCAGAATATAAAATATATCAGGAAAAGTTGTCTGGGTATGGTGGGTTACAGCTGTAATTCCAGAACTTTGGGAGGCCAAAGCAGGTGGATCACCTGAGGTCAGGAGTTCAAGACCAGTCTGACCAACATGGTGAAACCCCATCTCTACTAAAAATACAAAAATTAGCTGGCATGGTGGTGCGTGCCTGTAATCCCAGCTATCTGGGGAGCTGAGATAGAAGAACTGCTTGATCCCAGGAGGCAGAGGTTGCAGTGAGCAGAGATTGTGCCACTGCACTCCAGTCTGGGAGACTGGAGCAAAACTCCATTTCAATAAATAATAATAATAATAAAACAGAAATAAATATGTCAGGAAAAGTGTATTCTTATATCTCTTTGATATTGTATTTTGTGCAGAATAAAATAAACTTTAAAAATCCTTTTCCCAGGTGCAAACATTTCAATTAATTAAATTTCAGTAAGAAATAGTATCTAGCAAATGATGGAGTGCTATTTATAGAGTGCTTATTCTATTTCATAGAATGCTTATTATTATGAAATTTTAAACACCTTTAATAGACAACATCCACTTTGATACATACTGAATGCACTTAGGAAGCCCCCAAATATGATTTAATGACTATATAAAACAGAACTTAATTTTATTTGCACAGTTAAAATAAATGATTTTATTAAATCAGTAAATATTTATTAAGGTTTTGTTTTGTTGTTAGCTTCTGTGATATACACTATACTAGAGATAATAAGACATCGTCCTTGTCCTCAAAGTTAAATCCGAGTAGTAGAGACGGGCAATGATGACACAGACTGAGAAGTCCTACTCTGAGGGCACACGTGGGCCACTGTGTGAGCCAAGGTCAAGTATGTAACATGCCTTTGGGGCTCAGGGGAAGCTTGAAAGAGGGAATAACTTTTAAGTTTACTAGTTTGAGTGTACTGGACCCAAGGAAGATGAGGTGGGCAGATATGGTGGGTGATCAATGACCCAGGTAGTGAGGGTAGCCAACATAAAAGAGAGGTTGAGGCCTTCAAGAAATTGAAGATTTCTTCAGAAGAACTGAAATGCCAAAGAATTGAGTCTTTTATGTCACTGAAGTGCTTGTTTGCCTTCTTTTCAGAGGGCATGAGGACCTTTTACAGACTTTTAACAAGGGGATATAAACTGGATCCAAGTGAGACTAGAATACAATGGTATACAATGTTTGAAGTGTTTAGATGTCAATAGCTGAGCGAAATTAGTTTGAATACTCAAGCCTCTAGAGTTTGGCTTCCATAATCTTCAGGTTTAAGTAATGGCTCGTAGCCAAGAAGTAAGCTTAAAAAACTAGCAACTAAATTCTCATATCCTGTCAAAGAAGCAGGTATTTAGCAAACAAAAATAAATATAACTATATAAAGGAAAAAGGACTTTAAGGCTGTGCTCCAAACAGAGCCAGAGATTGGCGGCTTGCAGGTTAGGAAAGAAATGTTGATTGACTGGCATTGTTTAAGAAAGGCTACCTTTTTCAAATCAAAGTAAGAGTAATTGGAAAAGCAAGACAACCACCCCCCACCCCCCCCCCCCCGCGCGCGCGCACACACACACACACACACACACACACACACACACACACGCATTCTCTCTCTCTCCAGGATGAAAAGCATAAGGAGCTCAGCAAGACAAGGACAGAAGGTCCCGGCCATGGGCCCGGCCATGAGGTAGTGTGCCTGGCTGACACCAGCACCACAGAGAAGAGAATCAGCTGGGAAGAGATGGAAGATATAAAAGCTCTGTAATAGGATCTCTCAAACACAAACCAAAATAGATCAAAACCAACAAACCTGAGAGGCCAAGTATAGCCTTCTGCAGGGCTAAAACACAAGTTGAGAATACATATTTAATTTTTTCCCAAAGATTTTTAAGTTCAAATTAAGCAAACAGACAGTGGTTTGGCATGTAGAAGATGAATTAGGGTCTGCATAGCAGAATAGGAGAAAAAGTGTGATTTAAAATAAGATCTTGGGTTCAGACTTCCTACTGAACTAGCTATGTACCCTTGTGCAAGTTACTTTGCTAACTTGAGTCCCCAGATTCCATATCTGTTTAGATTTTTGTAACAAATTAAGTGGTCAGTCAATGGTAGCTGTTATGACTTATTGTTATTAATAAAAATAAGTAAAATCCTATATTGCCTAAAATGCCTCTAATATGGTAGCCATTTGAAATGTGGCTAGTGTAATTAAAGAACTAAATTTTAAATTTTATTTAACTTTAGTTAAATTTAAAATCCTTGATATTTAGTTTAGTTATTAGAAAGCTTTATAAAAACATATGAGAAAGCATTCTAAAAAACATATTTATGTTTGGAACCATGTAAATATATGAATCAAATTTTTCAAGAGTAAACTTTAGTAACTTTAAATATAGATGAAATATTTGGGAGTTATACCTGATGTAAATGACGAGTTGATGGGTGCAGCACACCAACAAGGCACAAGTATACATATGTAACAAACCTGCACGTTATGCACATGTACCCTACAACTTACAGTATAATAATAATAAATTTAAAAAAAAAAAAAAAAAAAAGAAATATTTCCAATGTAAAATTGACATCCGAATTAAGATGTGCAGTAAGTGCAAAATAAACATCAGATTTTGAAGATTTTAAAGAATGTATTAATAAAATATTTAATTAATAATATTTATGTTGATTGTATGTTAAAATGATAATATCATATGTTGAAATAATAATATTGGGTTAAATAAAACATTGTTAAAATAATTTAACTTGTGGCCGGGAGCACTGACTCACGCCTGTAATCCCAGCGCTTTGGGAGGCCGAGGTGGGTGGATCACAAGGTCAAGAGATCAAGACCATCCTGGCCAACATGGTGAAACCCCATCTCCACTAAAAATACAAAAATTAGCTGGGTGTGGTGGCACACACCTGTAGTCCAAGCTACTCAGGAGGCTGAGGCAGGAGAGTCGCTTGAACCCTGGAGGCAGAGGTTGCAGTGAGCCGAGATCATACCACTGCACTCCAGCCTGAGTGACAGAGTGAGACTCTATCTAAAAAAGAAAAAAAAAAATTAACTTGTTTCTTCTTAAAAATGCATTACTAGAAAATGTAACGGTCATTCTATTGGACAGGGGCAGTTTGCCTACTCAAAATAAGTACTGGAAGTTATTGGTGGTCATTGCAAGTTACTGGTGGTTTTTGCAAAATAAGTAATTCCCCAGTGTTGCAGAATTAAAAATAATTACTGTTTATTAAGTCCCTACTGTGCTGTAGACCATGAATTTGCAAAATTCTTTAAAGACCAGATAGTAAACATTTAAAGCTTTTTGAGTCATACAATCATAAATACTCAACTGTCTTTGTAACTAAGATTAGCCATAGAATGAGCCTGGCTATGTTCCAATAAAACTATAAAAACAGGTGAAAGGCTGGATTTGGTTCATGGGTAATTTTCTGATCTCTGTGCTGTAGACATTTCTCAAGACATATTTCATACAGTATTTCTAATCCCAACTGTCTTGTCAAATAGAGCCTATTATCCATGTTTAGGAAGGAAGGAGGGAAAGAAATATGAAATACCATGTACTCTGTTAGCATTTACAATGATCAAAAATGTAAACCAGCAATTACAAACCAAGAGTGTAATAATATGCTAAAAAGAACTGCCCTGTGTAAATATGCAGGAAAAAAAAAAAGCCAGATTCTTACTCTGGTCTTCAGTAAGATCATGCGTCTCTCTAGAATATTTACATTCCCTTTTTTAAAGTCTTGAGTTTAAAAAAACAGACTGCTCTGCATCAGTCATTGGGAAGGTTTACTGTATTTTCACAATCAAAACCACTGCTTGAGATTTTTTTTAAAAATTAGTCATTTTCAGAAATCCATAATCTCATACAAGTTTTTCTTTCCTCTTGGCCAGATGTCTTCTGCCAGTTTGCTGATACAACTGCATATTGAACAGATGCAAGAGTGGAGTGATAGATAAGAACTATTTCATAACATGCACAATTAGTTGAGTTTGCAAGAGAGTAAATAGCAAACTTTATTAGTCATGTTTTTAGTCTAATTTCTTTTCTATTAATGATGGCTTGATTTGACCGTGGCCCTTTGTTTTATTTGTTTATGACATTTAATCTCTGGCTGCTTAAAATATAAAGAATAACAACCTATTAATAACATAAACTGGTGCAAAGATAACTGACACTTTCAATGCCCTCAGTGAAATCTGAGGCAGATATGATCAAGCTCTTTAATAGCAGAATATGATGACTTCAGAGTCTAGCATGTGTTTTTTTTTTCTTTTTGAGAAGCACAAAGTATGCCAAAATGTCATAATTTTATTTTGCACGCTTCACGTCCATTTATATTTCAGTAATGCACAAAATGGCATCATTTAACTGAAGTAAAGTAGACTATGAGTTAGGTTAGTAATCTATGTTAAATTATTTGCATTACTTCATAAATAAAAAATTACCCAATTTATATGTTACAGATGAGATCACTGTATTTTTGCATGACTGCAATTCAGGCACTGACTTGCGAATGCAAGGTCTCCTCTTTCACAATTCCATATTCCTAGGATTTGACTTTTAAAGTTGAAATAATGAGTTACTAAAAAGTTATATAAAAGCATAATTAGACAAATGGCTATTTTCAGTTAAATAATTATTTCAGTTAAATAATTATGGTGTGCTATCCTTTTGATTTGTCAAGGGGAACATCTTAAAATGGATTTTTCCAGGTTGATCTTATGACTTATTTTTGGAAACAGTGCTACTCTCCAGTATCAGGAATGAAGCTACAGAAGTGTAAAGCAATAGCATATGTTCCAGTGTTATTTAACATGTCCCAGTTCATATCACATATCTCCAATAGCACTGGTTTTCTTGAGAGTAGAGGCCCCACTAGAATCTAAGCATGCCAAATAATAATGTTTGCTATGGTGTCTTAGACCCAGAAGTCACTCGTTTAAGGCCAACTTTCTTCTTCTTTTTTTAAAAGAGGAAATGATTATATATGTAATGTGCCTAATGCAGATCTGACCCATAGGGGGTTCTTAATAAATGGGGACTATTATTCTATCTATCATCATTGTTGTCGTCACTGTCATCATCATTATCATCAATCCAATCAAATTTTTATATCTCCTAAATTCTGTTACCTTCTAGAGATGCATCTTTCAAATAGGTCACCACCATGGGGTTCACTTATTACTTAATTTGTGTTGATTTTACATGTTCTCTTTAATGCATAGTTTTACAATATAGAGACATATATTTTCATATTAACTTTTTTTTTTTGAGACGCAGTTTTGCTCGTGTCTCCCAGGCTGGAGTGCGATGGCGCCATCTAGGCTCATTGCAACATCCGCCTCCCGGGTTAAAGGGACCCTCCTGCCCCAGCCTCCCAAGTAGTTGGAATTACAGGCGCCCATCACCACACCCGGCTAATTTTTGCGTATATAAATATATATATTTAGACAGAATCTTGCTCTGTCGCCAGGCTGGATTGCATGGAGTGCAGTGGCGTGATCTCGGCTCACTGCAACCTCCGCCTCCCGGGTTTAAAAATAACTTATTTACTCATCAAAATAATCCTATGAGGTAAGTACTATTGTTATCCTATTTTACAGATGGGGAAACTGAGGCATAGTTGTTTAGAGCTAATTTTTAATTAAGCCAAACAAACTACTTATTATTCAGATATCTTTATAAAATTCAAATTCGATTTTCATGAGAAAATTGCTGCTATGGCTAAAGTGTTCAAAGTAAACAGATTATATTTTTTTCTAAGAAACTTTTTTTCTGTGTTATTTTTATTTCTTCATTTTTGTTTCCTGTATTTAAAAACCACTTTCTGGGAACAATTTTTTTTGTTTTATTGTTCAGTCATGTCACTCTGAGCAAGTATATATCAGTCTATCTAACTGGGTTGTTGTGACCATGGAAATATGTATTTATATTAAAGAAAATTGTTATAATCAGTTATTTTTATATTAGGGAATCATAACAATGCTTCCTTCTCCACACGTTTGCACACATTCAAGAACATACACACGCACAGCCTGTCTTAAAAGGCCAGTTCTAACTAATCTCCATATAAGAGAATGGCCAGACCTCAGGATCGAAAGAAAAACTGGGCCTTCCTATTTTAAAGATGAGGAAATGAAAACTGAGTTTAAAAGACACATATTCATTCATTCATTCAGAAGAAGAAAAAGATTGGCCAATTAACTCATGGAGTTTAAATATTTATTCTTGAAGTTGATTATGTTTCTTTAATAACTTAGCCTTTATTAAAAGTGAGCAGAATCTCAAATGTGAATTAAAAAAACTATCTCTGGAAAAAGTCACATAGATCAATCTTCATCCTTGGCAGGAAAATGACTACCCAGCATGGGTGGGTGAATATTCTCTTAAAGTTCTGAGAGCATGCACATATCTTTTTATTTCAGATATTTACATATTTCTGTTATTTGAACATCTTCAACACAGACGTGAGCATATTGTTAAGTAAGCTTTATGTGCATTCCTAATTTCTGCATTTAGAATGTTTGCTTGAGGAATATGTCTTGTACGTCAACAGCCCCATTCAGACCTTCTCTCCCCTGCTTGTTATGAGTACTGTACCCTTATCAGAGTTGGCTAATTTCTACTAGGCTGTAAGTGACTGATTACTAATTAAAACGTTAAGCCATACACAGCCAACTTTAAACACATACACCTTGCAGACTATTCAAATATTAAATTTGTCCAAACGTTATTAATTTCTTAAAGAAAAAAAAAATGAATAGCTTGTGTGAGCAACTGAATTTGAGCCGGGTTAAGAAACTATTAAACGTAAGGGAAAGGTAAGGGTAAACTTGCTAAAGGCAGAAGCAGTGGGAGTTGCCATGGAAATCAAGGAATTCTCCCTTTCCAATAAGGCAGCAAAGTTATAGCATCGAGAAGCAGGGAGGCATTGCATTTCTTCTTTCTCTCTCAATCTTTCTGTCTACAATGTTGAAGAAAAAAAAGATGTAACTATAGGCACTAAGGGAAAATGAAATCAAATGATTCCTGGGTTCTGCCAGGACTAGCAGAAGGCAGTCCTAGATAAGGGAGTTAGCTAAGGTGTAAGGATAAGCACTAATTGAAAACTTGTGGCCCAGAAGCTGCCAACAGGAACTTGATGGTTTTCAGTGGAGGTGGACTAAGCTTCAAAGGAAAAAATAATCATGCTTCCCAGTATCTACTAGTCACAACCTCACAAAGCTCTGCACTGCAAAAGCCATTTGCTAGAGAGGCTGGACTCTGAACCACGAAGTTCTGGGTTGACTGCATCAGAGGCATTGTATTACATGGCTTGCTGATACTAAGGAAAAGAAGAGAGAAAATAAAATCAAATTAAAGCTGTAAGTGCATCAGGAGTTTTAATCAGAAAGTTATATGTCCTGTCAGTGTTTTTCAAAAACCTTGTTCCTAATGGTGGTCATTTTTTTTGGTATCTATCGTCATTTAATTCTCTAAATGATAATAATATCTGGGCAATAAAATGTGTAATGTTCTCAAGAAAATAATTATGACACTGAGGGTTTTAGGGGCCTGTTTATAGAGAAGTACATTGCTGGCTTTAATTTGTCCAGAATTCAGTTGAATTTACTATCATGTGGTTTTACAATAGAACTGAGACTCCAAGTTCTAGGTCATTAAAAGGGTCAGAAAAAAAACGTACACAATTCACCACACTTTTCTAGAATATTTGCATTTCACTAAGGCACAAAGCCTTAAATTTTGTCAGTGGAGAACAGGCAAAGGAGGGTTTAGACAAAGGCTATTTGAGTGTTTTCATTATCTCTTAAGTGACAGCAGAAGTGCTGTCCCCTGCTCTGACACACTTTTCCTTTTGCCAAATTACAGTTTCTCCAATTTCATCAAATTCCATCTCTTCTTGGTGATGCCTTCAAGTAACCAGGGTCATGAATAATTGCTAAACTACTTAACATTTTCCTCATAAAATATATTTATTGTCTTAAATATCATATAATCATACTTTGTTTAATGCCATTTTTAGGAGTAAATGTAAACATCTATCTTCTATTTTTGTTACCTGCCCCACTCTCCCTCTTTGGCCCTTTCTGTTCATCTGCCAGAATATTTTCCCCCAATTCATCGACCATAAGCCATTTTTTTAGTTGTCAATTTATATGTCTCATCAGAAATGCCTTCCTTGATCACCTAAACTAGATCAGATCTTCCAATATAAACAGCGTGTAAGACTTTTTCTTCCTAGCACCACCATCTTGCTAATGATGTATCATCTGTATATTATGGCGTTACCAACAACCACTCTGCTAACAGAATCTCTTTCCCATAGCAAGTGGGTGCAAGGCAGCTATGTTGAAGGAAAGATGGATAAATTATATGCATCATGAAAACTATGCCTCTCTATTTCATTAACCCTTGTGTCTGCATCACGTAAAACAATTCTGTTGCATATTAGTAGCTTAATATATATTGCTGAAAGTAGGTATTTATTTCCTATACCACTTTATTTTTAACCTATCTTTCTCATTCTTCTTTTCCAGAGACTATGAAGATCTGTGAAATGTGCCAGTTAGTAGGTGTATGTGTGTGTGTCTGTGTGTGTGTGTGTGTGTGTGTGTGTGTGAGACAGACAGAGAGAGAGAGAGAGAGAATATGTGAGATGGTTATAAACCTAGGAAAACTACCTAGTTTCTTCATATAACCACAGTGTTTTGTTCTCTACTTAGGTCTATATATGAAGTTATGCTTGAATTGTGATTAACAATTTCACTACTTTAAAAACAAAGGCATCTATTGGTGTTGATGGAAATGAATAGAAAGTGAAGATAAATAAAATTGATAATCGTGACTTTATAAACATACATAGAAACATTAAGGATCAGTTATATTCTAATGCGTTTTAGAGATAAAATGACGTGTTATAGTGACACTGAGCATCTGTGATTGAGAAAATCTTAGTGTGTCAAGTGTTTTCTGCCTAGCTCTGAGCCCTCTCAATACTAAGAGCCCCGCACCTGCACTGGTATCTCTCACCTGCAACCTGGCTATGCCTGACCCATCATCATAATTCTGAGAACTATGTCACTGTCCACGATGCTTTATATCTATAAACAGCACTGTCATTCTCCAGGGAGGAAAACTTAGTTCTTCAATTGCGAACTGTCTTATATCTGATCAATCGCCAAGTCCTGATGTGTTCAAGGTCTACAAATATCCGAAGACCCAAATATAATTTCACCTTCTTCACAGAGTCTTCCTGATCTCTTCCCCAGGAGAAGCCCCTCCAGCACCTGTCTCTTTCAAGTAATACATCACTTTCTGCCTTCTATATAGCATGCCTGCAGTAGAATCTGGCACATAGGAGCACTAGGCAATTTAATAATAATAATAAACATTGACGTACACTTGTTATCCTCCTAACTACACTCTAAGATCACTGGGGGCCAAATCTAGGTCTTTTTCAAATATATATTTCTTCGTGCTTTACGTGTCCATAACAGGAGAGCAACTAATGTGTTAATTCTTATAGATTGACTTCTCACATGGTTTCTCAAATTCTTCTTTTTTACCTAGGAAACACCATTCTATAAATCAGACTTTGGAAATAATGTATAACTAATTCCTCAAAAGCAATTGCAACAAAACCAAAACTGACAAGTGGGACCTAACTTAACTAAAGAGCTTCTGCACAGCAAAAGAAACTATCAACAGAGTATACGGTCAACCTACATAATGTGAAAAAAAATGTGGCTAACTAAGCATCCAACAGAGATCTAATATCCAGAATTTATAACGAACTTCAACAAATCAACAAACAAATAACTCCATTAAAACACTGGCAAAATACGTGAACAGACACTTCTCAAAAGGTGACATAATGGCAGCCAACAAACATGCCAAAATGTTACACATTCACTAATCAGCAGAGAAATACAAATCAAAACCACAATGAGATACCATCCCACACCAGTCACAATGGCTATTACTAAAAACTCAAAAAACAACAGAGGCTGATGAGGCTACAGAGAGAAGGGAATGCCTATGCACTGTTGGTAGGAATGTAAATTAGTTCAGTCACTGTGGAGAGCAATTTGGAGATTTCTCAAAAAACTTAGAACTATCATTAGACTCAGCAGTCTCATTGCTGGGTATATATCCAAAAGAAAACAAATTGTTCTACCAAAAAAACACATGCACTTGCATGATTATTGCAGCTCTAATCATGATAGCAAAGACATGCAATCAACCTACTTGCCCATCAAGGGTGGACTAGATAAAGAAAATGTGGTACCTATACACCATGGAATACTACACAGTCATAAAAAGCATGAAATCATGTCCTTTGCAGCAACATAGATGCAGCTGGAAGCCACTAGCCTAAGTGAATTAACACAGGAACAGGAAACCAAAACCACTTGTTCTTACTTATAAGTAGGAGCTAAACATTGGGTATTCAGAAAAATAAAGATGGCAACAGTAAACACTGAGGACTACTAGAGGAGGGAGAGATGGAGGGAGACAAGGACTGGAAAACTAACTGTTGGGTACTTTGCTCAGTACCTGGGCAACATGCTTATTCATACCCTAAACCTCAGCATCACAAAATATTTCCGGGTAACAAACATGCATATGTACCTGAAACTAAAATAGAAGTTGAAAAAAAAAAAGAAGCTCTTTTTGCCATCATCTTTATCCTGGCCTTTATTGCGTTTCTCTACAGTAGCTTCAATTTCATTTCTTAGTATTGAGTGCCTTCCACCCCTTTCTCCAACATCTACATCCTCACCTTATTCTTTTTTTAACGTGACTTTTCTGACTTAAAAAAATCTTTATTGTTCTCTTATTGTATACTAGATTTCAAATGTATTCACTTAATTTTAAGGATCTTTGCCATCAGGCTACTGTTAACTTTTTGATTGATGCCTCTATTTTCTTTCACAAGTAATCCATACCAGGTTAATGTTTCTCCTATAACCCTGCTAATATAACCTGAGTTTTTCCATCTTCATATATTTGTCAGTGCTTTCTCTTCTCCTAGAATGTCCCCCATCCTACTTCCATTCTGTATGCAAACTAATTCACCTTGAAACTTTTCTGATCATATATAAATAATAAATTTTCACACATCATCTCCCTTTTATATAATTAATAGTAATTAGTATCAAATGTGTATCTTATTAATCTTTATATACCTCACAGTTACTAGCGCTCTTTTACTAGATTGAATTACATGCAAGTGCTGATATTTGACAGTTCTGACCCTTAAAATGGAAATTCCACATAAGCTAACATAATAATTTGATGCTGTCACAGCGCCAGTTTGGCAGTGATTTGAAGCCAGGGTCAAAATCTGGTAAATGTGGACATGAAATCACTTAAAGTTTGTATTTTATTTTGAAAATTAGAGCTCTGGCTGAGAATCTAAATTTGATGAAGTGTCATTCATTTCTGAAGAGAGACAGGCTGCAGCTGGTGAGCATATATCAGTCTTCTAAGTGCTTCCTAAAGAGTCTCTTTTTTAACTTCTTTCCTTCATTCCTTCCCTCCTTTCTTCCTTCCTTCTTTCCTTCCTTCCTTCCTTCCTTCCTTCCTTCCTTCCTTCCTTCCTTCCTTCCTTCCCTCCCTCCCTCCCTCCCTCCTACCTGCCTACCTTCCTGCCTGCCTGCCTTCTTTCCTTCCTTCCCAAAGAAATCCTGGTGGTAAATAATTGATAAATAGATGTGCTACGTAATCATAAATACCACTACTCAGGCATACCAGCAATATTGTCCCTTTTTATCTAGAAGACCAGTAATATTACTTTGTGTTTTAACTGACAAGAGGAATCAATGCAAATAGTTATTCCAAATTCCAAATCTTTGCATAACTTATGAGAAATAATACATGAAACAAATGTTGTTAAGTAATCTTTACAATGAAAGTCAGTAAGACAGGATAACTTTTAAAAACCCACTTTCATTATGAGATCATCAGTCAATGCGCTGCTTTCTAGGGCATTAAAAATACTGATATATCAAATAAAAAGGTATTAACAACTCTAAAAGAGTTAATTTTATTTCCAAAGTGCCTACCTTTAGAATGGGTTTTATTTAAACCAAATTCTTTTTCTTCTCTTCTGAGATAAGATTGAGGAAGACTGATTTAAGTACATATATATTAATATATAAAAATAAATATAAAATATAAATATAATATAAAAATATATTTATATTATAATATATAGTCAATAAATAAAGGTATATATATACACGTTTAGGTATATATATACCTAAGGGGTGTGTGTGTATATATATACACATATTATATATGGCATATACCTTTATTTAGGTATATATACCTAAATATACCTTTATTTAGGTATACCTTTACGTAGGTATATAATATATACACCTTTTATATAATAGGTATATATACACACACCTATTATATATGGTGTGTGTATAATACCTATTATATATAAGGTGTGTGTATATATACACCTTTATTTATTGACTATATAATGTATTTTTATATTATATATAATAGGTATATATACATATATACCTTTGTTTCTATATACACCTTTATATAAGGTATATATAAGGTAAATATAACGGTATATACATAGGTTTAAATATAAATATGTATAAATACAAAAATATATATATACACCTTTGTATATTTATATATATACCTTTATTTAGGTATATACCTAAGGTGTATATATATACCTAAATAAAGGTGTATGTGTACGTATATATATGTTTGCCTTGTTTTTACTCAGAAGAGAAAACCACCTAAGGTGTTTTGTTTTGTTTTAGTATGGTCACTCTAAGTCGACATAATCTCATGTAACTTTGTTTTAGGAACTGTAATGAAATCAAACTCATTCATCCAAGCAAATTCCTGACATACAGAACATTGGAATTACATATGGTTGTTACTGATACCTGGTGGAACCATGAAAAAATGTTGTTATTACTGTGTTTTCCATCAAAAAATGTTGTTATTACTGTGTTTTCCGTCTGTTTAATGTCGTTGATAATATTTGTAAGATAAGAACATCTTGAAGACAGAAACATGATCATACTTCTGATATTAGTCTTCCCCTGAAACATTCTGCTTGGCATTCCCTCACTTTAAGGATATGCATTTGACCAGGTGCAGTGGCTCACGCCTGTAATCCCAGCACTTTGGGAGGCCGAGGCGGGTGGATCACTTGGGTCGGAGGTTTGAGACCAGCCTGACCAACATGGAGAAACCTTGTCTCTACTAAAAATACAAAATTAGCCTGGTGTGGTGGCACATGCCTGTAATCCCAGCTATTCAGGAGGCTGAGGCAGGAGAATCTCCTGAACCCAGGAGGTTGCGGTGAGCCAAGATCGCACCATTGCACTCCAGCCTGGCAATAGAGAGAGACTCAGTCTCAAAAAAAAAAAAAGAAAAAAGCATTTATTTCTATTTCTTCCATATCTTCTACTTTACGCATTTGATTCCATTAGGCCTTTAAAACTTCATTTTTCTCTCTGCTTTGCTTTTCCATAAGGGTATTGTAGTGAACAACCTTGCATTGTTCAAAATTATGCTGAATGCTCAAATAAATAGATTGAGTATTACTTGCTAAAGGAGATGATACTCACTCAGGCTTTGTTTTTTCTTAACATTGTAAACATTTTATTATCCACGCTAGAGAAGGAGTCAAAAAAGGAGAAAATATTTCTACAAATAACAAACAAAATTAAATATTTTCATACAAAGACTATTTGATCAAAATCTTTCATAATTGCTTCATAAATTAAAACCTGGAGAATGTCTTGAAAAATGAATTATACATTGTTTTTACACTGAAAAAAACATTCTTCTAGTCTTCAGGAGCCTTGGTTAAGTTTAAGCTCAGCTCTAATTTTAATTAAATTTTCTCTGTTATTATGTATTTTATAATAAAACATATTTTCATGTGTCAAAAGTACTAGTTATTTGCTGCTTCAGATTAACTCTGCATATAAGCAGGGAAAAATATTAAGAATATTTATTAATATATTATCTAAAGAGGCATCATATACAAGGATATATTTGAAAATTATGAAGTGCTATATAAATTTAAAGTATATATGTTATTAAATATCATTGCATTAAATACCTGAAAAAGTAACACACATTTTAATGTACACAGAAAAAAATCATGGATTTTTTTATTCCTTATACTCCATCTTAAATGTTTTAACCTTAGGTTAGCAAATTTATTTTTTAGAGTTCTAAGACTAGAAAAATCCAGGCTCACCATAATTATAAATGGGTTATGGATTTTAGAAGTACTATTAATATTAGAGGATAGATTTTTTTTCCCTTTGAGTCGAATGTCTTTGACCTGTCAAAAATAACGGATGGCTTAAGGGATATTTTTACATGATGGGGGAAGGTTTTGTCATTGCTCACACCAGGAGTGTACATCATAGGTTCAAGCATATGGTTTTCGCTAAAGACAACTGCATCTTTGGTTCGGATCGTTCATTACTGTAAAGGCAACTGTCATTTCCTAGAGATTAGTATTGGGGTTCCAAGTTCTGCTCTTCTTCAGATTGCAGTGTTGCTTAATTAATCATAAGAGCAAACTACCATCTGAACACTGGGTTAAAATAAGAGTGTGGAAAAAGAAAATCTGAGCATGACTGATTTTCGTGCACAGGGTTGGAGAGTGCCCACACTGGAATTGTAAGTAGGAGCAGGGCTGACCATACCTCTGTGTAAGAAATGAGTTGGTTGCTAGTTGCTTTAATCTCACTGGTAGGGTGTTAAACCATAAGTACTGCCTTCCAAATACAACAAAGGAACATGACTTGTTCACACTTCTGAAAATTTGTCTTAAATATGTTCTGGTTTCTGTCATCATCTTTTCTTTAGAAGAAAGGATATAGCAATGATCTATAAGAAAAACATTTAGAGGAGCAGTGATGCATGTCTATAGTCCCAGTTGCTTGGGAGGCTGAAGTGGAGGTATCACTTGAGGCCAGAAGTTTGAGGCTGCAGTGCACTGTAACTGTGCCTATCTACTGCACACTAGCCTGGGCAACATAGTGAGACCCCCATCTCAAAAGTAAAATAAAATAAAGATATTAATTCAATATTACTTCAATGCATGTTTATTGAGTGTAAACTATATACTAGGTCATCACTGTCCAGTAGAAATATAATGTGAACCACATGTGAAATTTGAAATTTTCTAGTAGCCAAACAAGAAAACGGAAATCAATGAAATTGTTATTATTATTATTATTATTATTATTATTATTATTATTATTTTAGACAGAGTCTCGCTCTGTTGCCCAGGCTGGAGTGCAGTTGCGTGATCTCTGCCCACTGCAACCTCCGCCTTCCAGGCTCAAGTGATTCTCCTGCTTCAGCCTCCCGAGTAGCTGGGATTACAGGTACCCACAACCATGCCTGGCTGATTTTTATATTTTTAGTAGAGATGGGGTTTCACTATGTTGACCAGGCTGGTTTTGAACTCCTGACCTCAAGTGATCCGCCAGCCTCAGGTTTCCAAAGTTTGGGATTACAGGCGTGAGCCACTGCGCCCAGCCTGTTTTTAATCATATATTTTATTTAACCCAGTATATTGAAAATATTGTCAATTCCATATGTAATCAATATAAAAATTACTAATGAGGCATTTAACAAGATTTTTTTCATACGAAGTCATGAAAATTTGGAGTGCTCTTTACACTTACAGAACATCTCAATTCAGACTAGCCACATTTCAAGTCCTCAATAACCACATGTGGCTACCATCCTGGATAGTGCAGTGATAAACACTAATCATGAGCCAAAGCACTTGATCTTATGGAGCTTACGTTTTAGAAATATAGATATTTGAATTTTGTGTTACATAAGCATTCATATTTTCTTAGAGCTTCTAATTGAAGCCACATTTCTTCATGACTTTTCTTAAGTGCTACTTCACAAATATAAAAAAGGAAATATCATAAACTTCAGAAAACAGTAAACAAATTGAATTGTTTCACCCCCCATCTCTTTCCAGGTCTGTCCTCACGTCCTTCAGTGGCTAAGAATCAGGACATGTCTTTGAAATCTCTAATTTTAGCAACATGTGCATGCAAAATTATTTTCTCCCACAACATCTCTATTTGCTTTACAAAATAGTGTTTTCAACTACTTATTATCGAGTCAAATGAACTCCCCAAGGATCATATGCTGCTCTCTTTACTCCATGATTTTCAGTAATTCTGGTCTATTTGGAGACTCCAGTAAAAGGAAGGAATGTGGCATTAGAAGTGTACCGGTACTGTAAGGGTGGAGTTTGGATTCCAAGACTTTACAAACCTCTCTAGAGAGAGCTTACAAGTCTACATGGAATCCACTGAGTCCAGAGTCATTGGGATGATCTGTATGGAGGATGTTGTAAAGTATGAGCGAAGTTGAGCACAAATGCCTCAGGGAAGATGTCTGCTTGCAAGGAGGTGAGTTACTTGTAATTGTGGCTTGTCATCTACCCTGAGATGAGTACTTGTAAAATAGGGCAAGGTGATAGAAATCACTCCCCACAATCTCATAGGGAAACAATACTTCCTGCCAGAAAATTAGCTGAGAAAGCTCACTGAGGAAGGGAGGAGGGTAAATACAGATCAGAATTTGAGTCATTCCTTAACCTCCATTTTGAGGATATATTTAAACACACACACACACACAGAAGTTCCAGGACCCCATTACAGATCACAGTCATGTTTGAAATCCCACACATCATTGCTTCCAGTAAGGAACTCACTTCGTAGCAAATAAAGTGTGCCAATTGGCCCAAACACACAAAAACCACTAGTCTTACTATGTTCTTCACCATTCTCAAGCAGCTGGTTTCATAAAATGGTGAAATGACCTTTTTTTGAAGATCCAGCTACAGTGCCAGCTCTGAGGCATTAACCTTGCAGGGCTGGGGCGCTGAGCAAGGTTCTTCAAGAGGCTATATATGTTCTGAATCAACATCCAATATATGGTATTATTCCTTCTATAGCCAGGACTTACAGGTCCAGGAACCAAGAGCTAGAAATGAGAGTAGCAACACTCACTATTGCCCCTAATGACCCACTAGCAAAATGTTTGTATCCTGTCCCCGTGTCCTTAAGAGACTCTGCTGGCATAGTGGTCTTCGTTTCAAAAGGAGGGATGCATCTATCAGGTGACATAGCAATGATTCAACTAAACTAGATATTAAGGCTACCACTTAGCCAGTTTGGACTCTTCATGCTTTTGGGTCAACCAGCAAAGGAAGGAATTATTGTGCTGGCTAGGGGGATTGATCCTGACTACCAAGGAGAAATTTAACTGCTACTCCAAATGGAGGTAAGGAAGAGTAGGTCTAAAATGCAGGTGATCCCTTAGGGCATCTTTTAGTATTACCATGACCCGTGTTTAAAGTCAATGGGAGACTACAGCATAATCGAGGAAGGATTCTAATGGCCCAAACCCTTCAGGAATGAAGGTTTAAGTCACCACACCAGATGAAAACTACAGCCAGGTGAGGTGCTTGCTGAGCACAAAGGCAATGCGCAATGTGTAGTGAAAGGAGGTTGTTATAAATACCAACTACAATTATGTCATGAGCAGTTCTTCCTTATTTTGTCATGAATATGTTCGTGTGTGTGTATATATATATTTATATGTATAGTCTTTTTTCCTGTTCTTATTCTCTTGTCATACAACATAAGATGCATTTGCTTTATATCAATATTTAAGTGTTGTTAACTTTATATCATAGTATTTCATTGCAGTATATCAAGAATAGTAAATATCACCCAGGGACTTTGCATTCTCTTCTGGGATAAGGGTTGCTCAATTGTATGCAGAATGATTGTATTATGTTAGTCCAAAGTATGGCTTTGTTATTGCCTATATTTGGAGATTAAATATAGTTTAAAGAAATGCATATGGATGCCAAGTTTTCGTGTGGTGGACTCAGTTAGTGAATTTTGTTTGTCAGCTTAACTGGGCCAAGATGCCCAGATATTTGGTCAAATATTATTCTGGCTGTTTCTCTAGAGGGTGTTTTGTGGATGATATTAACATTTAAAAAGGTGGACTCTGAGTAAAGGGGACTGTCCTCCATAATGTGGGTGGTTCTCATCCAATCATCTGAAGATCTTAATAGAACAAACACTGATATCCCCAAGCAAGAAGAGATTCTGTTAGAAGACTACCTGTGGACTTGAACTTCAACATCGGTTTTTACATTGGTCTCTAGCCCACCCTGCAAATTTTGAACTTGCTTTCCACCATAACTGTGTGAGCCAGATTTTTTTTTTCTGTATATACACATCCTATTGGTTCTGTTTCTCTAGAGAACCCTAATACATCTACTAATTTAGGCTATTCTTAGTGGAATCTCCAAAACAAATTTTTTACATGTTTTTTAGGGCATTCTGCTTTAGGTTCGGAAGTTTTTCAAGGGGGAAAATTAACTATAATCCTCCCCTCATTTATGACCACTTCATCCTGAAAAACCTCAGATATTTCACTGCAGAATTAAATATTAGCTTTATTTTATTTATTTCCTCAATAACATACTTTTACCTTAACGGTATTTGAGAAAATTATCCTGGAATAACTTATTCAGAGTTTCATCTACTCATCATTTCTTGATGTGCTTCACTAACATCAACTGAATGGCAATTTCAATGAGAAGCTTTTTTGGAAAAACACTCAAATTAATTTTGAAAGATAAAATTTAGAGATAAATTTTGAAGGTTACACATAGAACCTATTGATGGAGCAACAGGTAATGAGGATTGCTTAAGTAAGTGTAGAATACAAATTCAGTGCTGCCTGCATGAAGTGTCAAAAAATGTATTGCATTCATGAGATAACACTTATTAATAGAAAATTGAAATAGAGAAGCATTAGCTTCCCCGATTAAAAACAGAATTAAAGTGAATAAAACAAATAAGAACAATTTTCAGCTATTACTCCCTCTTTAATCTTCTGAAATACTTGCTACTAACAATGAAGATAATGAGTAAGGCTCATTATAGTTATAAGTGAGAAGAAAAACATTGTCATCAATGCTGAAATAGATTTATCTTAAAGTATGGGCATAATTGGGCACCCACGTGAACTTTGCATACACTCAAAGAGGACTTTCTTATTATTAGTGACTCAAATCTTGGCTTAAATATAACTTGCTTTCAGCTATGAAATACCTATAGTACAATATTTTTAAAAGTGCATACTTGAAAAAACCTTACAGTTGGGATCACCAAATTCAATAAAAATAGGTTCATTATCTATTGTTTTATCTGACAAATATTTATCGAGTGTCTACTTCATACCAGGAACTATGTGAAGCCTTAGTGATATATGGGGAGATAAGATGGATATGGTTTCTGTCCTCATGGAACTTATAGACAGATTTATGGGAAACACAGACAAATAAATATGCTTCACAATGCAACATGTCCAAGTTCATTGTAATCTACACAGTCTCTGTGACCTGATCATTTGAAAATATCGACTTTATTCATGCACATTAACGACACTGGCCTTCTGTGATTGCTATTTCCTGGATCTAGAATTCCCTTTCTGTAAGATCTTGGCATGGCTAGTTGCTTATCCTCATTTAGATACCAATTCAACTATTATCTTCTGCGTAGACTAAAATTTCTGCGTGGCCGCGCTGTTTTTTAAGTTCAAAGGAAATACTAGGTATGAAAGATGAGAAGTTTGAGAGGGTGGTGGACTAAAATACATAAAAAAGTATAGTCGCAATATCGAGCACTTTCTCAGATTCTGATTTAATTTTGGCTTTTCTTTTTTGGTAAGAGATAGATGGATAAACTATTTCTTTGATTGAATTTGTAGATTCCTTTTGAAAAAAATTCCTAGTTCTAGTGCATTGCTTATTTCCCATTTTTGACATCTTAATTTGCTGATATTTTATTAGCTGGTCATGCAGATCATCAGGAATGTTTCCGAGTTCAGGAAAATTAGAATGCTATCTCAATTATTTTTGCACCGTTAACCATTTGCTCAGTTAATTTTACAAGTATCAACAGTGCATTTCTTGACTGTGATTATCACTTTGACCTTCTCTTTAATTGACCAGAGGGCACAACAGAGTCACAGGGATTATGCAAAAGTACTTTGTCTTTAAGTGTTTACAGCTTAATTATTAGCTTTGCAACATTCCTAAAGATAAATAAAAATTTTTAAAAATGGATCACTTGGTTGTCACTCTTTTGAAAACAGTGAAAGCAATAATTTTATCTTAATTCTTTCATGCATGTTTATTTATTTGAAAATATTATATAGGGCTACTTTTGTACTTTATAAATTCTGTAATTGAATTATGCAAATGGAATGCATGTTTTTCTTGTTAAAAACATGTGACTTATGTAGTCTGTTGCACAAATCCTCTATCACATCTCCATGAAAACTTCTGTTAAGGTATAAATTGGTAATGCAGACGTTTGAAGGTAACACAGACAGCGTTATATATGGACTCAATAAATATCATTGAATTCAGTAACAAGAACTGTTTCCCTTTTCTAGAGCAACCCAAAGTAAGTCACTTCCTGTTCTTCACCCATGGTTAACCTGTGCATGCTTCCATAATTGAGTTCATCCTATTGAACTTTATTTTCACTATTGATTTTAAATTATACAAATATTACACTATCATATGAAAGATAATGCTAGAATTCACTTCTGTCACCACCCATATATCCAGTTCTTTTTACAAGTTACTGTTATCAATTTATACATACATTTCCTGATTTCTTCTAATGACTTTGCACACATACAAACACATATCTTATAGTGATTCTTTCTTTACAATTTTTAACATAGGAGGTATCAAACCTGTTTTACAAATCAAAATAAACATTTTCCTAGTCCTTCAAATGTTGCATAGTACTAGAATCTATGAGTTCAAAATTGTTTTTTTAGTCATTACTGAAGGACATTGGTTTGTTCCTCTTTTTCTCTAATACAAACAATTCTGCAATAAAATCCTGAAGCTGCTTCCTGTGTACTTGGGCTAGTATTTTTCTAGAGTAGATACCAACTGCTGGTTCCTGGAAAATATTCATAAATATTTAATTACAATATTTGTTACCTAATATCTTTATACGTTTTCTATAATAATTTATATATCCATCAGCAGTGTGAGCACTAATCTATTCCTTAGTCTTTCCAATATTTAAGATACATTATTATATACTACAATTTAAAAAAAATCCCTATTTTATTTATTAACATATCCCTGTTCCTAACATATTTTACAAGATTCATAGGTGTTTGTTAAATACTTGTTGAATAAATTAATTTGTTTATAAACGTGAGAAGACTAACATGATAGGATCGAAAACATTGATAATGTTTCACTAGTAGCTAATTATATCCTTGGAATTACTAAAGCCAGACTAGGAACAAATGAAAGAACTCAAGACATCTGGAATGTGTCTACATTTCTCATTTTTTTAAACTGAATAGCTCAAGTAGTATAAATACCAGAATATGTAATTTAAGAGATTCCCATATTTGTCAAAAATATATGATTCCCAAATTTCGGAAGGTGTATTTGGATTCTGAAGTTATAAAAGCACTCGGTAAGCCATGCCTACCAACTACTGTAGGCAATCAACCATTACAGAGACATAGTTTTCTGATTTCAAGATTATAGGAAACACTGAGAGTAACTGGATAATGACTCCAATGTTTCATGATCTCTGTAGATCTTGTTCTTAACAAAATAGGTCAAAGACACTACACTGAATTCCAGCTGGGGAACAATATGACACCTGAGATAAAAATCTCGAAGAGTCAAATTATGTTACCTGAAAAGTTTCTATTAAAATTTAAGCAAGAGAGGAACACTAATGCTGGATTAGTTTATTAAATTTACTGGCAAATAAACTATGCTTCGAATACTAAATCTTGGGAACTATTCTTTTTTTACCATGTCAATAAACAGATGGCTCCAGTAATTACATTTTGATGAAATTCAAAATGTGCAGAATATTTCAGTTACAAATTAATTGGGTCACAAAAATCACTCCAAATTTTCTATTTTTTCATATAAATAAATGTTAATTTTTTACAAAGATAATACCAGCACAAGGGGGAAGCAATTTCCCATGAGAATTTACTCTACCTAACCATCAAGTGATACCTAATTATTTAAAAGTAGAAATCAGCTCAAAGCATGTGCCCTTAATTGACTACCTTTTCTGCGTTTCAGCTATAATGAAAACCTTGAAAAGAAGATGAACCCTCTACCTGTCAGCTACTATAAGAACATATTCCCCAAGGAGCTCTCTTAGTACTTTAAAAATGTTCTCCATTCAGGGATTTCCCTTTTTACCTAGGCACTTATAGCTTCAATTCTTTACAAGTCTCTGAGGATTAAGAAGAGAAAGTTAATATTTTCATCTGTAAGATGATGGGCTATTGCTACTAAGGTTTTGATTTGACAACTGAACTTCTTGCTCGAATCCACATTTCTTTTATTTTTCATGGAACAAAATGTTTGTTTTATATTATCAGAGAGTAATAGTAAAGTAAGATTCCATTTTCTTCTTGCAATGCTCCTCTTTTAAACTTGGGAAGTAGGAAAACCTACTTAGATCCTCTGAATCCAAATTTTTAATTCCCAGTAGTAATAACTATAATAATACAATGTGTATAGTAGCACCCATATATTAATGAAATTGCTAGAATAGATTTACTGCTTATTCAGACAGTTTCAAATTTTGGGTAAATGGAAGTCATGTAGTCCAACTACATAGTAATTAATATTTTTTTTCAGTGACTGCATTATACTATAGCCTATATTTGGCCACAGTGTTACTATTATATTCATAGGTTGTCTGCTCCATTGCTTTTCTTTCAACTAAGCCAATACAAAAATCATTCTGAGGCAGATATGTTTCTAGATCATCTAGTAGCTAAGTTACAGATGTCTAAATTGGACTATTTAATTTGAAAATCACCCCTCCCCTGCAACTCTCTCACACAAATCATCAACTTAGCAAAACTGTTCTTTAATCAACCATTGCTAAAATTCATTGTCAAATTGATTTACTTGCATGGTAAAATGTTAAAGCACCAAGCTATCAAAATGAAATATATGCATATTTCATAAACATGGTTGTAATAAACTGGTAGAGTGTTTCACTATTAAATAGAAGAAATACATATTAAAAGTACTCACTCTCCAGTTCCACATATATTTACACATTCTTCATGCTTTATAAATGTTGCAGGCACATAACAAGTTCTACTTGATATGTAAAATGTAACTTCAAGTTGATTCCATACACAGATAATTGTTAAGAATTCTTTTCTCTGAATCTCAGTACATTAAAAATACCTAGGAACACATTAAAATTCATTTGCATTTAAAAATATGATTCTCCTTGACTTTGAATCTATATTCTGTTGATCTTATAAATTGATGTGGCTAATTTTTAGAAATAGTCTTATCAGTGATAAAATTTCTAAGTATAATAGATATTTTACACATTTTGTGTTTTTAATATTTACTTATTTTTAATTTATTAAACAAACATTAACTCAATGTCCAAATTTTATTTTTAAGAAAAGTGAGAAACTTCAAAATAAGTATAATAAAGCTCTTTCATGTGAGATGAATGTGGGAAAAAATGAGTACAGTAAATTATGATCTGCCATCTTGTCATAATTCATAGAATTGCTAGAGAGTGGATACAAGATGTTTCCATGTTCTACAGAAAGGAGGAGTAAAGAGTTAAACTGTTTGTTTTTAACTGAGAGAAGGAAAAATCTGCCTTCCTGACATCAATTTAAAAGAAGCTCAATCTAGTATGTTTTGCCAACTTAAATTGGAAGTTCAGATAACTGATCTGGATCTCTACATTCTCTTTCACGTATTTATAGCACTTTGTTCATCCCATATTTAAGCACTTACTGCATAACTGTTTATGTTACATTTCTTTATTTCTTCATTATTTTGTGAGCTAGCGAAGTGAGGCACTTAGTCAAATCCATGGTTTCAGCACTGAGGACAGCGCTTCTGTTAGTTAATTTCTTCTTGGGCTCCACCTTCAACAAACTTATGATGTGGGGACAATGTAGGCAGTACAATGCACTGAGGTAGGTAAGATGATAAGTTGCATTCAGATATGAGAACATGAATGATAACTTAGGTGCGTGGAGGTAAGTAGTATGCAGTAAGAGTGGAGAGATGAGTAGGAATCAGATGGTATAGACTTTTTCAGCCACATCTGGAGTTTAGAGTTTACTCTAAGAGCATGGGGAATAGGTTATAATGGTTTAATCAGGGAAGTTAATGGAGTTATCCCATCTAATTTTCAATTCAGAAAGTTCAACTTGGCTATCAGGAAATGTGTGTCATATTCTAAAAATAAAATTTTAAATGAATACCTGCATTTAATAAATAATATAACTGTAATTTTAGATTGGTAAAAGTCAAAAAGTTTGGAAAAGTAATTCTATTTTTAAAATACTGAATCCTCAGGTTAACACACACACATATTATTTCTTACAGTACTCGCAGGTGAATTGTGTGTATGGCTGGGTTTCTGGGTTAGAATAAAAGGTGCCAATGCAGCAAAACACAATTATAAACAATTTGGCTTTAAAGATGCCATCATCATTGGAAATACTGATTAATACTGAGCTCTTCATTGGAAAATTGTTCTAAGTTTTACGTTCAAAAGTTTAACTGTTTCTGATGGGACCACTGGACTTGTCTGGGAAAGCTTCATAGACTTTTAACATTATCTTTAGAAAGTGTCCTGCTATTTGTGATATATTTATAGTAAACTGAATATACTAATATTGAAACTAATTTTTCTCGGTAACTTATGAGTTATACTAACTTCATTTTCTAATTAACATAAATAAAGTGTTCTTTCCTTAGCTTTGAAGCAAAGTGGATATGATTGAATAAGCTTTCTAAAGGTGCGACTATAGAGAATACTTGTTTGATCTTCCCATAGCACTTGGCCCAGTTTTATGTGTTTAGTGGGCAATCAATGACTGTCTTTTGAATAACAAACAAAACCTGTGATTATTCAACTCATTTTAATTGTAGGCTATCCTGAAATGGCACAAGAATTGCAGTAACTAATCTTTAAAATTTATTTTTGTAAGCCTTCACCATGTTATTTACCCTCAATTAAAATTCTGTTTGGTGCCATCTCATGCAAAATGTCAGTTTTTAATGATAAATGTTCTCCACAGTTAGAGGTTCAAATACCGGTGAGAGTGATTAAGCTGTTCTAGTGCCAGCACTGCAGAAATAATCACTACAGCAGAATTTCCTGAAATGTGAAAGCAAATGGAAACAGCACTCAGAATCACCTGATTGTGGCTATTAAAAAACAGACTTATAAGCCCTATCAAAAGCTTCCCAATTAGGCACATAGGGTGAGTGGAGTCTGGGAATGTACATTTTTAACAGACCACCTAAATATCAACTGTAAGAATGGAATAGAATGTTACTAATATTAATAGTCATTTCCTTAAGAGTAAATGATTACCTTGTAAAATTTTTATTCCCAAAATATATTGACTATAAAATTAATTGCAAAGTTATTCTTTTTTTTTTTTTTCTTTAAGACGGCGTCTCACTCCGTCACCCAGGCTGGAGTGCAGTGGCGCGATCTCAGCTCACTGCAACCTCCGCCTCCTGGGTTCAAGCGATTCTCCTGCCTCAGCCTCCCGAGCAGCTGGGATTACAGGCGTCCACCACCATACCCAGCTAATTTTTGTATTTTTAATAGAGACAGGGTTTCACCATGTTAGCCAGACTAGTCTCGAACTCTTGACCTTAGGTGATTCACCCTACTTGGCCTCCCAAAGTGCTGGGATTACAAGTGTTAGCCACCGTGCCCAGCCCCTAAGTTATTGTTATTTGGAAACTCATTTGATCTATTATCAAAGTCAAAAATGAAACCTCTGTTGACTACCTCTTCTATACAGTGCCTTTAACTCTTCCTTTTTCCTCAAGCTATTTCTTCATCTATTTTAATAAGAAGTCATAGTAGGTAGAATGGTCCCACAAAGAAGTCCCTTTTCTAATACCTGGTACCTGTGAATATGTTACCTTACAGAGCAAAAGAGACTTTGCATATATGATTAAGGTTAAAAACCTTGAGATATGGAAAATTATCTGGTATTACCCAGGTGGGTCTGATGTAATCACAAGAATCCATAAAAGCAACCAACTGTGGTCAATGGGGAAGATGTGACTGAGTATGGACAAAGGGCAGAAAGAGATGAAATGTTGTCATCTTTGAAGATGGAGGAAGTGGGCCACAAGCCAAGCAATGAGGTAACCTCTAGAGGATGGAAGAAGCAAGGAAACAGACTCCTACTGCCACAAGAAAGGGATGCAGCCTTACTGATCTATTGATTTTACCCCAGTGAGACCCCTTCCAGACTTCTGGAATTTTAAGATAATGAATTGATGCTTGTTTTAAGCACTACATTTGTGGCAATTTGTTATGGCCTCCACAGTAAGCTAGTACAGAAGGCATTGGCTTTGATCCCACCTATGTTCCTTTATTTATAACCCAAATACTGATATGACTGTTAGCTGACATGATATCCTAGTTACTACCAGTTCAGCTTTTTCAAACTGTAGCTAAGGATATGAGAAATTTACAATAATACACTTATGTATGCAATATACCCAGGTATTTAGAATTGAAGATGTTATCACCAAAATTATGTTTGTTGCATGAACTTGTAACTGCTGAGAAAGTAATATAGTTTAATAAAGTAGAACTGGTCTTAAAATATATCTAGATCATCTACCACTTCTTAGTTGTGGTGGTATTAGACAAACACTTCTGCTTTTATCTGGACGATGGGTATGGCAATGCAAAGCCTTCTTTCCCAGGGTCTCTGTTTTATTAACATGAAACAAAATTAGAAAATAGACCTTTTGGACTTTAAAGTGTTCTACAAATGAATGACATTTTAAAATGTTGCAGTAAAGTATCCATGGAAATTAAGCTACCTTAAAATAAACCAACATAAGAAGGAAACAGCAGAAGATTTTATGTACTGTATATGCTCTCCTTGAATACACAGGCACAATACCTCTTAAGATTTTTTATTACTTTCCCAGAATCTAGAAGTAAATTTACTCCACAAATAGTACATTCTAATTACTCTTTCATTCTGGAAAAATAAAATTTATTTTTGTATTTGTGTTACACCTCACATTTACTATAGCCATCTAATCTAAAGGGAAGAATAGGTGATGGTTTGAGGGCCTACATTTTAAATGAACATCCTTTGTTTTCTGAGCCCACATGCTGTTTCTGTATAATTTTCCCATTGGGTATAGAAGCCTAGATGTCTGTTTTAAAATATATCTGTTTTACAGATGTATCCATCCGGGATCAGCAGCCTGCAGAAACAACTTTCCAAAATTTACATCTTTGGCTTTGCTTAAGGGAATTCGTTAAAAATGACTAAAACTGGCAATAGAGAATTACGTCACATATGAAATGTCTTGACATAATGTTTATTTATTCACAAAATAGTACCTACCTAATATGAGCTGGCCAGCTTCTACATACTTGAGATATAGAGGAGAATTTATACATATGTTTAAAGTCTCTGAAGTCCAGATCTGAGTTGAGGACACAAAAAAGTAAATCACAAAGTGTGACAGAGGATTACAACAGATCTGTGAGAACACAGATTACCTCTGTGTAAAAGTGAGGTGGATTTTGAAAAAAGAGCATGATTTTTTATTTGTTAGTTTTAAAATGTGATTGAAATACTCCAAGTCAGGAAGATTAGCATGGAGATGTGATTGTGTATCCTAAATGGGTGAATTTGGAAATTATAGTATTGTTTTATTTTAAACAAAAAGATATTCTATTATATATATATATACATACATATATATGTATATATATGTGTATATATATATATGACATGATACATGAATATAACGTTGTATTTATGTGACCTAGTATATGACTATACTATATATATTTATATATATACATTTATGTATACATTAGAAAAATATTTTAACTGTGGTGTGGAGAGATTAAAGTTGCGAGAGACTAGTGTAAAGCTGGTACACAAAAGGTTACTGTAATTGTCTAGGAAAAAAATTAGGGTCTAAATTAGGACAGAAGTTGTAAGAGCAGAAAAGAGGGAACAGATTATGAGAGAAACTGAGAGGGTCGTGGTAGAAACAACCAGGATTTGGTGACTGATGAAAGGTATCAAATGTGGGAGACACTATAAAAATGACTTCAACTTTTCTGCACATACAACTGAAAGGCATGCACTCTAAGAAAGCAGCAAATGCCAGAGGGGTAAGGGGTTTTTGACATTGTGATATCTGTGATATCTAGGTGGCAATGTCCAGCAGAAGGTTAGAGACAGATAAATGGAGCTCAGGAAAGACATCAGTATTAAAGCAGTCAATTTGGAATTAATGTCTAGATGCCTTTTAAACTATAAGGGTAGCCCAAAAAAGATAAAATGATGAGATTGTATCAAACTAAATAAAAGACTTCAGCACAGCAAAGAAATGAATAGAGTGAAAAGGCAAATGATGGGAGGGAGAAAATATTTGCAAGCCCACTGCACTCCAGCCTGGGCAATAGAGCGAGACTCCATCTTAAAGAATAAAAAAAGACAAAAGATAGTAAGTGTTGTCAAGGATGTAGAGAAAAGGGAACCTTTGTATACTGATGTGTGGGAATGTAAACCAGTAGAGTCATTATGAAAAATGGCACAGCAATTCCTCAAAAATTTAAAAATACAACTACCCTATGAGCCAGCAGCCCCTCTGTTGGGTGTATACCCACAGAAAATGAAATTAGTACCTTGTAGGGATATCTGCACTTCTATGTTTATTGTATTATTATTCACAATAGCCAAGATGTGAAAACAATTCAAATGTCCATCAATGGATGAATAGTTTTTAAAATATTTTATACATATACAATATATAATAATTATTAAAACTATTCATATAGTGAATAATACTCTATTGTGTCTATGTGTATATACATATATATATATATATATATATATATATATATATATATAAAGATCTACCCTCTTAGAAAATGTCAAATATATGATACAGTATATATATATCTGTGTGTGTGTATATACATATACACACACATGCAATAGAGTATTATTCAGTCATAAAAAGGGACATCCTGCAATTTGCAACGACATGGATGAACTTGGAATGCAATAAGCCAGAAACAGTAAGACAAATACTGCGTGATCTCACTTATATGTCTAAGCTAAAATAGTCAAATTCATAGAAACAGAGAGTAGAATGCTGTTTGCCACGGGCTTGGGGAGGGGAAAATGGCAAAATGTTAGTCAAAGGGCACAAGATTCTTGTTATACACGATTCAAAAGTTCTGGAGATTTATGCACAGCATAATGACTATATATAATACATATATAATATATATAAAATATGTTGTATATATAGAAAATATTTTTAAAACTATTCATCCATTGATGGACATTTGAATTGTTTCATATCTTGGCTATTGTGAATAATACTACAATATAATATATAATCTCTAATAAACATTAAATCCAGAGGAGATTAAATATAGGGTATCTTCATAAATGGTAATTTGCTATATTTTTTTCCTTGCTAGATGCATACAAAATCCAATAGTGTACATAATTGTTTTTCTTGATTAAAATTTTTTCCTAGTTGAATTATCTTGTCCACAGAATATGTATTTTGACTGGCTCTGAATATGTGTAGTTATACTGTGACTTTGAACAGATTTACACATATAATTAGGAAACCCATTGTAGGAACCACTTCATGCCTCCCATTCACACTTTCACATGAACAATTGAAGATACTGATTGATCTTGAAAGTATGCACAGACCATGTGCTGTACAACTCCACAGAGATGAAAGGTAGTTAATTGAGGAAGATACTTAAGAACTTCATAATTTAAACATCACCAAAACAAGCATTTAAAAAATGACAAAGGAGATACTCAGAAGCAAAAGCAAACAAAGAAAATTAAATAATGTTTCATGCAAGGTACAGCAATGATCAGGTTAAAAAGTTGAAAAAAGAAAGTCAGTATGTATGATTTACTTAAGTTAACCACAAAGTGTACTTAGCTATTCTTTTATAAAAAGCTAATTCAAAAAATATTAAAACAACACATCACCAAATATTAAGGAATTATATTTAGTAATTTAATTATTCAATTATATTAATACCAACAAATATAATAATTATTTACTAAGAGCTTACTATATGCAAAACACTACTTCAGTTGAATATATGCATTATTTCATAGTTTTTAAAAGAGATTAGGTTTTCCAAAATATCTTGCTTCAAGCAAGGCAATCTGGAAACCATGAAGGAATAAACTCATTTTCATATCTACAAGATAGCATCTTTGATAAAACGTAATTTACTTTTCTTTTCCTTACCTCTCCATGGAATAGTTTAGAAAGGACATAAGCATTTATGGAAATATATTTTATTGTAAGCATAGTACCTGGTATATAGTAGTATTCAAAATAAATTGTTTGAATGAATGGATTAGTGAATAATATGGTACAATCAATGTAAATTTATAAATTATCTTAATTTTATATTTAACTATAATGGTTTTTAAAATTGTTTTCCTTGAGAAAGAGAAGCAATGGCTCAGAGGCCATGGTTTAAAGTTATTTCAGTACACAGTCTTCCGTATTAATAGCTATCACTTTACTTCTATACAGAAAAACATTAAAAGAATACAAATTCAAAATAAGATGGAAAGGCACGTGGTTTTGATGAATACCTGAATTTCATTTGACCGATCACTAGTTATTCCCTGCCCAGCTGAAAGGTATGAATAGGATCCTTCTTGGGCAACAACATTCATCCATCACATACATGCAAGCAAGCAAGCAAGTATAAACATTTCTTGATTAATGGAATGGAGACCAAGCTCAGTATTTCTTTCTGTGAGATGTTTTATGAGCATTAAATTCATTGAAGGAAGTGTCTCGCAAATAGATATGATATAATAGTATCTCCCTAATTTTATCTCAATGCTCCTGGGGTCATTTTGGCATAAATTATTCCCAAAGGGAAAGTTCTTAAATTCCAGTGATAATTGAGAAACTAGCAGTCCTTTATGCCTCTTATTTTGGCTCTATTAGAAACAGGAATTAATTAATAGCTTTGTTTAGATGTTAAATGCAGTGAAATCACTTTACACCTGTGCTTCCTATTTTCTGGGTTCCTTGCACTTTCAGCTCTCAGTGCCTCATAAAATGCCCTGGCTTCCTGCAGCATCCTTTCTAGTCCTATACCACTCTCATTCTCCAAGGCCAGTGTAACCTCCGGGATACAGTAATGGTGAAAAACCTGGGATCGAAAGCAGACTGGCTGGGTCAAAATCTTCACTGTCACTTACTATTTGTATAATTAGGACAAGTAACTTGAACTTTCAGGGGCTCAGTTTCTTTATGTAAAATGGGAGTAAAAGTGTATATCTGATAAGGTAATTGTCTTAAGTTAGTACCCCTAAATATTGAAAAGGATGTCTGGTACACAGTAAGAACTATATAATTATTAGCCATTATTATCATCCCATGTCAAATCTTTTTTTTTTTTTTTCATGCTGCTGAGTAACTGCTGATCAATTATTTAGACAAATAATGCAAGCTAAGATAGTTTACCAATTCAGATACATAAGACAGTATCTATGATACTTCCCTTAAGCTAAAAGAATACATTTCTAGAAGTAAAAGTTCTTGAGTCATAGGAGGTCCAGAGGTCTTCCTTCAAAGTACCTTCTAATTACAGATGTTACATCTACTTTCTCTTCTGGTAGACATATACTACTAGTATTTGATCTAGTATGTAATGCTAAGTTAAGATTATTGCAACCATTTGCAATATTGTCACACTAGAAAGGAACAGGCAAAAAAAAAAACATTGCAGTAGCCAAAAAAGTCATAATTTTGTAATATTGCTAAGATAATACTTTTTGATGTTGAGAAAAGTATTGAGGCAAATGACTTGCTTTATATAATAATTTGACTCTCATAAAATGAATTTTGTATTTGAATGCTAATAGGAAAAGTTGAGAAGAGAATTCCAAAAAAAATCTCTTCATAAGAGTATATTTTCATTTTTAGTAATTGCTAAAGTTAAAATATTTGGTAAATCGAATTATGGTCAGGTACTTTGTCATTACCTCAAATTAATTCCTTTCGAATTATCTCCCAAATATTGCCAAATTATCTCACAAATAGTGCCAATTTGAATTTGAATAAATTAATTGAAAATGTTTCTTATAATTGCTTACTCTTTTGGAAAAAGAGTCAAATGTTTAGATCCTTGGGGCATCATTAAACAAAATGGAAATCACCCAATTGATTCTATTGTGAGGTGCACATTAGAAAAAGACAAAACCCAAAAGACTAAAACTAAGCATATTTCTCAATCTGCAAAAACAACTGTATTTGAGATCCTATGACATTTTTTCTGATTTAACCATTGGTCCAAAAGTGATTTCTCTTTTGAAGACTGGCCAGAATATTGCTGTCTTTTACAGGAGAATAACTAGATCACACTAGTTTAACAAAATAGAATTTGTAATTGGTTGTTTCAGCATATTATCTTACAGATAGAAATGACTACTGGTTCTACCACAGAAAACAGTGCTAGATAATATTAGTGGCAATGTGTGTCAAAGTTACAAAGTACCGTTAACAGAACTAAAATTATCTTCTTCATTTGCACATGAAATTGTGTCACTTTCCTTCTTATATCCTGATTTGGGATATAAATCAAACAATGTATTCTGACTTTCAAAGTCTGTTTGTGCCCATACCTCTTGGATCTCTTATGCCTTTTTCTCATTTGCTCACCAGCTACTCTGTCTTACTGCTGGTCACATTGGTTTTCTTTCTGTTCTCAAACTCAACAAGTTGATTTGATCCTAGGGTCCTTCATTTGGACTTCTTTTCTCCGACCTCCACTTAGCCGGTGCCCAGTCACTCATATCTCAGCTAAAGATATGACTTCATATGAGAGACTATCCTAATCACGCACATGACTAGAATGTAGACTCCATAAAATCAACACCTTAGCTGTCTTATATTCTTCACGGCATCCCTCAACAACATCACACATACTAGATACTCAACACATTATTTGTTGAGCAATAGAATAAGCTCACACTCTTTCCTACTAGTGATACATATAGCTTTTCCTTCGATCTTCCTGACAACCCTGCAAGGTAAATATTATTATCATGGTTTTATATCTAGTAAGGGCGCACATTCATGCAGTGCATCTGTCTCCAAAAGTTATTTTTCCACTAACCTACTATGAAGGGTTCACAAAGATGAATGAAAAGTTGAGCACTGTTATATAGTTTAAAAAGTGTGCTTTTATACTTTAAAAACTCTGCTCTATACACCAGGAAAATGTTATGATGATATAAATGGCCTATTGACTTCAGTCTCATCTTCTAAATGGACCCTAATTTCCAGTCATATAAAGCTTTGAAAGTTTCCCTATATTTGAGTCATTTTAAAATATTTATTTCTCTATGTTCTTATAAGTGCTGCTCCTTAATGCTGGAATACCTTTCTCCCTGGTGTCATCCACCTCATCATCTAGTTTCTCTGAGAAATGGAATTTCAAATGTTAGATTTTCTTTGCAAAGCCTTTCCCTATTCCCTTAGTAAAGCTAGTCCTGTCATTGTCTCTATTTAAGTATCATGTTGGAAATATTTCTATTGCAGTACTTGTCACTTTAAAACATATTCACATGTTGATTTTCCCCGTGAGACTATGAGTTCCTTGAGAGTAATGACTGTGCCCTACTTATCTGTATAGCTCAGGACCTGGAATATAGTAGATGTGCAATAAATGTCTGTTGAAGAAATAGATGAATTTAGATAATCCCAATTAGTGATAACTAAAATGAGAGCTAGTTGTTGAACTAATGTACTAATGTGAGCTTTATAATATAATTAATTTTCTTAATTTTTTACTTAGGAATGTTATGAACCTCGAATATATATTTTAAATTAAAAATGGCTTGACTAAATCAATGAACTTGATAATAAAGTTATATAAATCAATGAACTTGATATAAAGTTATATTTTTTAAGACAGTTGCCCTTTTTAAAACTTTTTTCAGAGGCATGAGTTTATAATAACTGCTGGTGTTCAGCGACAATGTTTCTTTATAAAGATATGATATAAGGATATTTTAAATTATCTGTCATGTAATTATTGTTTGGCAAAACTGTTCCCATTCACTGGTTTTGAGATACTCCTATTTTATGTATTTACTCCCTGTGTCATGGCAGTAATTTAGTGTCAGAGATAGTGTGAGTGCCGCTACACTGATGTCTACATAGGGAGTTTAAAGATCACAGAGGACCCTTCTGTCATTCTCAGTGACTGAGAAAACCTCAGTTTCAGCCTGGGAACTTACTCCCTCTGCTTTTTAATCACCAGCTTTTCTTGAAATGTTTAGCTTTATGCCACATCATTTACTTTCATCAATAGATCTTTCTGCAATGGATGCCCCCTTTGTGATGGAACACTTGTTTTGTTATGTATTATTTTCCATCTCTCTCAAAATTTCACTTCAGAATGAGTAAACAAGTAAAACCTTTTTTTCTTGCTAAAATTTCAATAGTTATATATTGCTGTGGCTTGCACACTACAGATTCTTCTTACTGATTTGACATATTCCTTTTTCCTCTCTAACTTGAACTCTCCACTTTGGTCTGCTGACATTCTCGCTTCCCACCCTATCCTTCTTCCCACCAAAGACTAAGAGCATTTCTTCCTCTGTATCTGTGCCCATGCCTTTCTGCCTCATAAAATGCAGTTCTCCTTTCCTTTTTATCTGATCTTGGTTACTTTTATCAGTGGAAAAGCATAGAGTTTAGAGACAGGCAGACCTGGGTTTAGCTTCCAGTTTTGCCATTTAGAGATATATGAACTTGGACAAACTAATCAAGTGATCAAACTCAGTTTTCTCACCTGTAAAATGAATATTTTTATAATGGTTAAATATAATAACATATTCGATTGCCAAATTTTTAATTTAGTTTAGTCAATAAGTGCATTAACAATGATTACTTTATGACTCAAATAAAATCTCATCTGCTATATTAGTTCTTGCCTGATTTGCCACATTGCATTCATTTACTCTGCCAACTTCTGTTGAGTTTATATTCTTAAACATTCATTTGATGTACACACACACACAAACACACACACAGTTTTCTTCATTGAAGGTCTTATTAATCCAACTTTGCAGTTCATTAATGGTTATGTGGAAACAATATATTCATTTTAAATTTCCTTTCCCCATAGAAATACATGAGCGTGATTAAGAAAAAACAAAAAATATATATATAGAAAGTTCTATAATGACAAGGAAAATCTCTTGCCTATCTTTCTCTAGTCCTGTTCCTTAGGGACAAGTGGGCTCAAAAAATATTTGTGTAATCCTCATATTCCATCATCCAAATTTGACAAATACCAAGAATTTACCATGCTGCTTATCTCTTCCTCTTCTCTTTCTCTCTCTGTTTCAGCTGGACTATTTAAAAGCAAAGTCCATATGTAATTTTTTTCATCAACTTATACATCAACTTGTATAAAAAATTAAGTATGAATTTCTTTAAAAGTATGAACATTTTGTTATGTAATATGATGCCTTTTTCTTACCTAACAAAATACATTTCTTGATTTCATCTAATATCCAGCCCATCTTCACATTTTTCTACTTATCTCAAAATGAATTTTTACCCAAAGCTCTGAATCAAAATCCAAACAAGGGTTACATATTATGTATTATGTTTATTTGTTTTGTGTATTCAGTATCAAACTAGAGCAATTTCTAGGGAGGAGTGACTGTACCTCATTAAACAAACCGATACTCATTTTCTGCGTTATTATATCTCTATATAATACTCCTATACTTCTCTTTCTTTGTATATCAATTGAAGGCATAACTTACTACGGTAATAGATATAACTATTTTGTCTACCCATGCTTTTCTCTCCAGACCCTGCTAACACAGTATTTCATCTTTCTAAGGTATCTATTGATAATCTATGTATCTTTAAGTAATATATTTAATTCCTTATTATGTCACTCTAGAAAATATCTCATCTTCCACTTTGAAAATTGGTGTTAGGGTTTCTAACATTTGCTTCAATGTTTTTCACATCCACCTTTCTAATTTTGAAATTTGGATTTTTTCTTCTATACAGTCAAGCTTAAGAACATATGCTTTCTCTTCAGAAATTGTAGCTAGGTCTCCTTTACCTTCTCTATAAACTTATCTACAGATTGATCCTAAACTTTGAAAATAAGTAAGTCGTGTTTACATTATTATGATAATGAAACTTCTCTCACTTCAGTAACAAATAGTGTCAAATGATTGCAATTGTATCTATATATGGAGCTATAGATACAGATATATAGATATCTCTTGGAGTTTTTCATGGACATTCTTTTTCTTTCAACATTTTGCCTTCGTGATAGTCGATTCCCCCCATCCCTATCTGTTTAATATTAGATTATATGTTAAGAACTGTTTTCTTTTTTTCCTGTCTGTTTCAGAAAACCCAGTCCTACAATATGGACGCTTAATTCTCTAGAGAAGTTATCATGAGACTTAATCTTATTGTTCTCCTTGTTTCCTGAACCCCATACCTTCATTTTTAAAAATAAATTTTCCAAGAACAGTATCTGTAACATAAATTTTCTGTGTTTAAGCATATCTGAAAATATCTTCATTCTACTCTCAAATTTGATTAATAGTTTTACTGCTTAGAGTATTCTAAGCCCCAAAAAATCTAAGGTAAAAATGTCCCCAGATCTATAAACTCATTGTTAGTCTGATATAGGACATTCAATATTTTTGATGAGAGTTCTGCTGCTATTCTCAATCTCATTCTTTGTAGATAACTAGTTTTTTCCCTTTTAGCAGCTGCTCTTTATCCTTTGGGTTCTGATTGGTTTCTAATTTTATTATTGTATTGGATACCTAGTGAGTATTTCCATCTGGAATTTCAAATTCTTGAGATCTAGGGGATTATCTTTGTGTGCTTATATTTTCAAATTAAATTTCTCTTCAGTTTTTTCCTCCCCCTAGAAATATTATTAACCAAATATTAGAACTCCTGAATTGATTCTCTCTGACTTCTCTTCTGTCTAATGGTTTTTCTTTTGTATGCAGTTCTACTTTTGGAAGCTTTCTTTGACTTTGAATTTTAACACTTTTATTGTTTTTAAAATTTTACCATTTTTTAAAATTTCAATAGTATCTTACATTATTCACATTATCATGACCTTGTTTGATATCACATTGAATTTTTCTGAGAACATTAGTTAGAAATTTTAGTTTTAAGTGTATCTTCTATTTATCTCTCACTTTCCTCTGTGGTAATTTTTGTGATGTTATTTCAGTCCTATGTTACAGCCTTTCCTGAAAAGTCTGGTGTCCACTGCCATTTGTTTATATTTTAGAATTAGGGAAAAAAAATTGACTAGAACTCACTGGAAATAGAAGGAGCTTGTCAATTAAGAAGCTTTATTTTAAGCTGTATTGTCAGGAGCTTTTGGGTGCAAGTAAAAGAACATTCACATAAAGTGGCTTACACAGTGTGGAACATCTATAAATATAGAGGTAGGTTGTTCTAGGGTTAATTTATAAGTTTAGGGATGCTACTTAGGGCACAGACTCATTTTTGTCCTTCTTCTTTACCATCCTTGATAAATTCACTTCAACATTAGGCTTCTTCCCTAATCACAAATAACTATGGCAATTCCAGGTATTCTGGGTAGATACAATAAATGCAATGAAGGAAAACAATGTTTTCTTCAGAGACACTTTACAATAGTGAGATAAATCTTTCCTAGAAGTCTCTTAATATGTCTCCACCTCCGTTTGTTCAGAATTGAGCCAAATTGCATGCCTAAGATGTAAGAGAGTCTTCATAAGTAAGTACTTGGCATTTTAGCTTCTTGTGGTGACAGCCATGCTCTGCCAATAAGAACAAGTTTGCTTGGAAGATGACACAGGTGAAATTTGGGTGACAACCCCCAGCAGCTACCACAAGGATGATGAGTGAGGAAGCAACTAATGCACTGGAACCCCCAGGCATTTCTGTTTCATGAGTGTCCTCGGAGTTTGGCCAAGTTCATTGACTCCCTTTTGGCTTTGTTTCTGTGAACATGCTAGAATATTCTGATAAACTTATCCCATTATTGTCATCAATGTAGATTTATGTCTGTTTGCTAGTTGAATATCATTTTATTGGGGTTTTAGGAAGGAGAAGAGAATAACCTATGGATTCAGTCTATCATCTTGACTTGGAAATGTAGAATTTAATTTCAACAGGAGTTCTAATCACTTACCTATCCTTTCCATTCACACATCAGAAGAAAATTTTGAGTTCACTATATTTTGTTACTTTCACACAAATAACATCTCTTAGAAATTTCCTCAAAGAATTCAACAAAGACTAAGGAGGTCTTTGCTCCTTTCAGAGCCGAGTCTTATATCCCTATACATTTCTTCTTGTAAAGATAAAGTTAAATATAACTCTCAAAATAATTTCTCTCACCTGCCATTTTGTTTATGAGTAATTTTCCTTCTTACCCTTATTTCTTTCTGTATGATATTAGTTATATTTGGATTCATGTCCCCACAGAAATCACCTCCATTAATCCCATGTCTACTTCTTTTTATCTAGAATAGTGAGTTTTTCTTTAGTTTTCCTATACACATTCCAGATTCCTTTATGACAAAATATATTATTTTATAAATTCCAGGCCATTTGAAATACTCTGTTTAAAGGTCAGTTATTGTTATTCTGAAACTCATGTTTACAATGTAGATTAGAGGGTTAAAAAGAATAAAGCTGTTCAGGATGAAAAACAAAAATTCATCTTATCTTTTTTGTCCTATAAACTCATGGCAAGCAGCAAACTCATCTAAACACATATTTCATATTTGAATACTAGAAATACATGTATCTTATTAATTTCTATACCTATTTCAATAATAGTACTGATAATTGGAATGAGGAAAGACCAGACACTGAAACGTCTTTTAAGGTGAGACAATAGGACACCAATGTTAATATTTCTTAACTTTTAAAAAAATTCTACTATACTTAAGAAGTATGCTGTTAACAGTGTCTCTGAAAAGATATTTTAAAATGAGAATTTTTCCTGATAAAAATACTTGTACACACAGATAATTAACTTAAAAGGTATAATAAAATCTAAAATTTAAAAATAAACTTTATTTTTTAGGATATTTTTAAGTTCACAGCAAAACTGAGAAGAAAATAGAGTTTCCATGTACCTCCTTTAAAGAAAAAAATACATTCCATTTGTACTAATATTTGAATCATATTTTTCTTTTTATATTGCATAAGGTCCTCTAATTCCATACAGACTACAAAGTACATTATACTGCCATGATCAAATAAAAGTCAGAAACATTTCTGGGTGCTATCAGTAGGTGGTTGATTATGAACCTGAAAAGTGTTGTAGCAATCAGAGACACATCTGATCTGATTTTCCAAGGGATTGGGAAAGATACTTTAGACTAAAAAGCAATGCCTTTCACTGATAGTATTATAAACCAGCCCCTGCATCTATTCTCCAGCTTTTGTGATTATTTATGACATTAAGGTTAGCAGTTCTCAACCAGTAACACTAAGGGAAAATCAATAGAAGACCAACGTGCCTTGAAGAATAACTCCTTTTCTTTTGTTAACTAAGAAAGGTAAAAATGTATCCAAATATTTGTAAAATATTTTTGAATAATATATTAACTTTTTAGAGTTTTTTATGATTGTTTTTTATTTCAGTAGGCTTTTGGGGGAGAGGTGGTGTTGGTTACATGGATAAGTTACTTAGTGGTGACTTCAAGATTTTGGTATACCCATCACATGAGCAGTGTACACTTTTGAAAAGCTTGTTTGTTGCAGATATAATGGCTGAGAAAAGCTTAAGGTTACATTAATTAACAATAATTATTTTCTTAGTGTAGACTTGTTCATTTGGAGTTAACTATTGGAACTGAAGGTTACCACATCCAATAATGTTATTTCCTTGGTTCTGTATTGATTTTCTAGGGCTTTTATTAGACTGAAAGATTTAAAAACTAACTTCATTGGTTCACACTCTTTTTGCTTTCTGGAGCAATAAACCCATCTTTCTAAATTTACAGGTCATATAGTAGTTTATACTCAGGACTTTAAACAATTTCATTCAATTATCAGTGTACCTTTAATGTATGTTCTTTTCTCTGGTTCATTATTGAATTAATAAGTACATATTTTCTGATAGACAGTCCACCCATTAGCTCATTCCAGCATATCATTTTGTCTTTGTAAATCAAAGTTTATTCCTATTAAAATAATTGTGAATATGAAACACTTAGTGATATTGTTTCTTAAAGAAAACATCACTAATATGGTAAACACATATATTTCTGATCATTTCAATGAAGATTATTAAAAGCTACATTCACTATGAATACTGTGACCTTGAGGGAAATAACTCAAAAAAAAAAAAAAAATCTAAAAGCTTTAAGAAACTCTCCCTTTGTCACATAAATAGATTGCAAATTCTTTCTCCCATTCTGTAGGTTGCCTGTTCACTCTGATGATAGTTTCTTTTGCTGTGCAGAAGCTTTTTAGTTTAATTATATCCCATTTGTCAATTTTGGCTTTTGTTGCCCTTGCTTTTGGTTTTTTAGTCATGAAGTCTTTGATCATGCCTCTGTCCTGAATGGTATTGCCTAGGTTTTCTTCTAGGGTTTTTATGAGTTTAGGTCTTATGATTAAGTCTTTAATCCATCTTGAGTTAATTTTTGTATAAAGTGTAAGGAAGGGGTCCAGTTTCAGTTTTCTGCATATGGCTAGCCAGTTTTCCCAATACCATTTATTAAATAGGGAATCCTTTCCCCATTGCTCATTTTTGTCAGGTTTATAAAAGATCAGATGGTAATATCCAGAATCTACAAATAATTTAAACAAATTTACAAGGGAAAAACAACCCCATCAAAAAGTGGGCAAAGGATATAAACAGACACTTCTCAAAAGAAGGCGTTTATGCCGCCAACCAGTATATGAAAAAAAAAGCTCATCATCACTGGTCATTAGAGAAATGCAAATCAAAACCACAATGAGATACCATCTCACGCCAGTTAGAATGGCAATCATTAAAAAGTCAGGAAACAACAGATGCTGGAGAGGATGTGGAGAAATAAGAATGCTTTTACACTGTTGGTGGGAGTGTAAATTAATTCAACAATTGTGGAAGACACTGTGGAGATTCCTCAAGGATCTAGAACTACAAATACCATTTGACCCAGCAATCCCATTACTGAGTATATACTCAAAGGATTATAAATCATTCTACTATAAGGACACATGCACACGTATGTTTATTGCAGCACTATTCACAATAGAAAAGACTTGGAACCAGCCCAAATGCCCATCACTGATAGACTGGTTAAAGAAAATGTGGCACATATATGCCATGGAATACTATGCAGCCATAGAAAAGGATGAGTTCCTGTCCTTTGCAGGGACGTGGATGAAGCTGGAAACCATCATTCTCAGCAAACTAACACAGGAATAGAAAACCAAACACCAGATATTATCAGTCATAAGTGCGAGTTGAACAATGAGAACACATGGACACAGGGAGGGGAATATCACACACCGGGGCCTGTTGAGGGGTGGGGGACTAGGGGAGGGATAGCATTAGAAGAAATACCTAATGTAGATGACGGGTTAATGGGTGCAGCAAACCACCATGGCACATGTATACCTATGTGACAAACCTGCACATTCTGCACATGTATCCCAAAACTTAAAGTATAATAATAAAAAAAGAAACTATCCTTACTATACAAAAAGATAGATATAAGTACTCAGTCTTCAAAATGCAGTTATTTTCCTCAAGTGATAATATCCAAAGCAATAATATAAAACAAAGAACTTTGTTATATCACACTAATAGTCATGCATATAATGTAGAAAATTGTCTTATAAAGTATAATTCTATTATTTTTAAAAAAGCTGTGTTTCAAGGGAAATGAGGGTGTTGGTAATGTTGTGGACAGATTACCTGGAGAATCATCTTATGTGGATATGGCCTTAGTCACAATTAAGAAAAGGGTCTCTACAAGGTTTTCCTTCTCCTGGTTGCCATGCTCAAACACCCATTCTTTTATTAACAATATCAGGTTGAGTAAAACAGATACAAATTAAATAAGCAGAAATTAGGGTCAGAAGTATATGTGATCTAGGTAGTTTGACCTTGGGAGAGAACACAGGAGGTTTTTGAGACGGGTTTGTGAGGACAAAACATGAAGGCCAACTTCAGTCATCTGAAGTTGTATTTAGCAGTCTGTGTACCAAGACTTGCTGCTTAGGGACTTACTAGGTACTCAGACCTGTCACATCCCTATTAACTTTCTCAGTCATTGTAAGCAATGTACGCAGACTACTTCAGCTGATCTATCTGGTGGTTACTCCTGGATTATGTCATAGAAAGACTTATTCTCCTGCTGGTGTAGCTGTTGTGAGTTGAGTAGCCAACAATTATACCAGATTGACAAGGTAATCATTTTCTCTTCTTTTTACTGTCAATCCCACCCAAAAAACTAGGATAAGATAGGAAAGTTAACACTTTGTGTGTGTGTGTGTGTGTGTAGTTCACAATGTTAACAGTATACGAATATACACATGATATTATAGATACAAAATTATTGTTTTTATGATTATTTTTAAATTTTTATTTTTAAATTATACATTGTGGAATGGCCAGATTGGGTTAATGAACATCGCACTGCATCACTCACTTTTTTTTTTTTTAGTGGGGGCAGTCTTAGCAATCTTCAAGAATACAATATATTGTCATTAACTGTAGTCATAGTCAGCATGTTGTACTATAGATCTCTCGAATTTATTCCTATTTAACTGAAATCTTGTAGCCTTTGACCAACATCTCTCCAGCCCCACCACCACTGCCCCACCATCCCACCAACCTCTGCTAACCATTACCTTACTCTCTGCTTCTATGAATTCACCTTTCTCAGATTTCACAGACTTTCTCTTCCTGTCCTATTTCAGTTAATGTCTTCCAAGTCCATCCATGTTGTCACAGATGACAGCATTTCCTTCTTTTTTTTTTTTTTTTTAAAGGCTACATAGTGTTCCATTGCATATACATACTACATTTTCTTTATTTATTTTTACTGTTCTTATTTTTTCAGGTCATTTTTCCCCACAAACTAATTGTATTCTAGAACAAAAACAAAGCCCAATTCAAAACGCTTCTCTCATGCCACCTTCCCAGCTGCCCACTTTTTACTCGTTCTTCAAGACTTAAGTCAGCATGTTCCCCAGGATGCTTTTCTTGACTCCGTGTTTCCTGATTTTTCTTTCTACAGCCAAGAATTTTCACATCCTGGGAACATTTCTGTCACAGCACTGACCCTATTATGTTTACCCAGAAATTTCTTTCTCAAAAACACTTGCTCACGTTCACTTGAATATGACCTGATTGGTTGGCCAGTACAACAGTCCCTCCTTATCTGAGACTTCACTTTTTATAGTTACAGTTACCTGTTGTCAATGACAATTGAAAAATATTAAATAATCCATATATTTTTCAATTGCATGCCATTCTCAGCCGCGCAATGAAGTCTTGCACTCTCCTTCTCAGTCATGCCCGAGACATGAGCCATCCTTTTATCCAGAGTCACCATGCTGTGCATGCTGCCTGCCTATTGGTTACTCAGCAGTTTTCTGAGTTACCAGATCGACTGTCACGGTATCACAGTGCTTGTGGTACAGTCATCCCAATGTGACTTAGTAATGGTCCCAAAATGCAAGGGTAGTGATGCTGGCAATTCAGACATGTGAAGGAGAAGCTGGAAAGTGCTTCTTTCAGATAAAAAGATGAAAGTTCTCAAATAAATAAAGCAAGAAAAAACTGTATGCTGAGGTTGCTAAGATGTAGAGTAAGAACAAATCTTTCATCTGTGAAACTGTAGAGAAGAAAAATAAATCCATGCATAATATACCTAGAGAGTTTGGTACTATCCTTGGCTGTAGGCATCCACTGCAGGTCGTGGAATGTATGCCCTCTAGATAAGGGGATACCATAGTATAGCATAATTGATGGATGAACACCCTGAATACATGTATGAATCAGCATGACCCAATATTGTCATAAAAAGAAGCCCAATTTCCTGGAAAAAAAGGCCAGAACTTATCTGAAATGAAGAGGCAGAAAGATCTAGTTGATAGCTTCACATCATCTGGAAAATCAATTTTGTAAAACTATTGGGTGGCTACTCTATTCTCTTCATTCTGATTAACCACAAATAAAAGAAACTCCATTAAAAACAATCCTGAGAGTCAAAGTTGGGTGTCTTCATCTTACTGGTTACACCAGAAGCCTGTGTTAAAATAGAAACTCTACTCGGCCCAGCCCACCTTGAGTCAGTTTAAATATAAAGCATGAGAAGGATCTGATGAGCTTCTTTCCATTTTCTCATGGTTTCTCGGTATGTTCTTGTTCCTGTGCTTTCTAGTTGTCTACAATTCTAATTTTTTTTTCTTCTATTCTTCTCTGCTTCAGCTTAGAATGATTTGGAACCTAATCATGTTTTATATCCTTATTACTCACTGATTTAAAAAAAATCCTTGACTCCTCTTCTTAATACAGTGGAAATGCTGAATGTTTGTCATAAAATATCAGTGAATTTCAATCCCTTTCTATAGGCATAAGGTTTTTCAGTAACTGCATTAATGACCCATTACAGAAAAGGAGTCTTTATGCCTGATAAGTGTAAAATATCAGAAAGTTAACTTCACTTTTCTGAAACACTCAACTCTGGCTCTAATAGTATATGAAGCTCTAAATTAAGTTAAAGTTGTTTAAAATGTATTACTTTGTGTGTGGGATTTTGACCTGTTTCATCAGCAATACTTAAGTACTGTCTGGGACAGGAAGTGACAGAGTCCTATTAGTTAGCTCAGGGACTAGTGTTATTCATTCTTTTGGCATTGAAGCAATTCTCATTACAACTAAGCTGATATGGGAATGATAAATGACAACAGGCTACCACAAATGTTACTATATATTGAGCCAAAGTAATGGAACCTCAAGCAGAAATGTGCAGAGGAAAACAGTGCAGTGATATGAAGACAATATAAAGTGTTATCAAAGTGTCATAAACAATTTGGGTGTATTTGAAAAACACTCCAGTGGCTAATGAAGCCAAAAGATAGGTCTTCATTAGGAAAGGACTCCAACAGTTCAGGCACAACCCAGCCAGTTACATCCCAAATAGTGATCTGCAACATTACTGAGCATCACAATTATCTGGAAACGTTTTCTCTAAAAAATGAGAGAGAGGGATTCCTATATCCATTTTACTATGTCTCCCATTTCTTCACCAAAGTTTCTGAGTTGATATAGCTGAATATTTTCATAAATATCCTAGGTGATGTTAATGGAGGTTTGGGAATCACAGATTCAGAAATAAGTGCACAAATGCTTCAGTTCATCTAATACAGTTGTAGACTTCGAAGAGGTCATGAGCCAAATCAAAGTATGCATTATTTGAGGAAAATATTACTTGAAAAAAAAGTATTTATATTGATTGCCACTTTATACTAGTATTTTCAGTGACTTTATACATTAGGCATAAAAATTCATCTTTTGTGAAGTTTTATTTTACCAAAGTTAAGTAGATTTTACTTGTATTTAATAAGTTACTTGAAAATTGACAAGTGATATCCATAAGATACTGATCTCCCTGAAATTTCATTTTGTAAATACAAAAGTTACAAGATTAGATTTGCTATAAATTATGTATTTCAGTTGATTAAAGTGTAAAATGTTTGCACAAACAACCACCTACTTTAAAATATTGAGGTCTACCCTGTTGACTGATATAATCTTGCTAGAAGAGGGGCCAGTTAGAGATAATTTTTTTTATTACTGACACATTGTCTAATTTTAGTGAGAATATTTATAGACAATCTTCATCTGAGATTTCTACAGGAAAAACCAGCTTGTCATTTCAAAGTCTAAAGTGAACGCATTTCATGGACCATCTGTGTAAATAGCCTTGGGATGCTCAGAAAAAATTCCAGTTCCTTTGCCCTACCCTAGACCAACTGGATCAGAATTGCAGAGACTCAAGGGCAAGAATTCATATTTTTAAAAAGTGTCTACCCATCCTAACTAGAGAATTCTTATGCACACCAAAAGTTGAAACCCTTTGATTCGAATCTAAACTGTTTTCCTTGTCTTGATGTGTTCAAGAGTTTTAGGTTGTTGTCAAGTCTTTTTCAATCATGGAAACATTTTTTTTCAGACTCTTGGTTGATACATAATAAAATATTTAAATTTTACACATTCTCATACCTGATGTCCTATTTTCCATTTTCAGAGAGCTGCTCTAAGTATAAGGAAGTCTAAAGATAAGGTAGATACTGGGAATTCCCACTGCATGGAAATAGGACAAGTTGCTTTAATTTATCTGACAATAAATCTCAGTGAGGGTATCTGGGAAAATACCCTCACTGAGATTTATAATCTTCAAGGCCTCCACATGAAAATGAAGACTGGATATACCCACAAAGAGGTGAGACTTGCAACAACCAATAAAAGAAAGTATTTCTGCCATTTTCTAGTTATAATTTTGAAACATTTGTAAATGTAGAATAGTTTAATGAAACATCATTTAATTATTCCCTCAACACTCATTCAAAGAATATTTTTGCACATTATTTTCTAAATGTCTTTTCTTCATACAATGATTTACGTGGTTGAAATCATATTATATACATGTTGTTTTGGGTTCTGATTTTCTTTTTCTATTTTAACATATTCTCTCAAACCTATTTTCTTAGATAATTCAAAATTGTAAGCATCATTTCCTTAGTGTATTATATGAGTCAATTTTATGGGTGATTCATTATTTCAATAATTATTGCTCCATATTTGAACACTTAGTTTGTGAAATGAGAATAATTTACAATATTAAGAATAATGCTCAAATCTACCTCTCTGTTGTTGAGATAGTCATTAATTTACAGATCAAAGTTTATAAACATTTAGAAATTCTTCATAAAAATAGTAAAATTATTTTTCTGAAAGATGAAGCCAATTAAAAGTCGCAGTAGTATTGTACAATAATGTCCACAAAGGAAATCTCATGAAGTTTATCTTTTATCCTTTTAAAAGAATTGCTAATTTGTTATGAAATAGGCATGTTGTTTTGCATAGGTTATTTTTAGTTATACAACAAAGAAGAAAGGTTGTATGTATAGGCCAGTACTAATGTAGATCAAAGAGAAAGCTAAAGTGTTTGGCTTATCTTAAACCTTGTCTATCAAATAGAATTCAGAACGATGGAATGATAAAAACATCATTTAAGACGAAATCAAAGGCCAAGAATTAGATGAAATTATCTTAATGGCACACATTGTTTTCTAAATGAATTTACATTCTATATCAAAGTATTGAAAGATCTTATAAATGAACATGCTGAAACATTCTCAGAGATATTTAGCTGAGATAAACAGAATAATTGTCTTTTAAAATATATTATATCTTTATTACTTAACTCTCTGATCTATTATAATCTATTATGACTACTAATGCATTTCTATTGATTTCTTCCTAATATATCTTATGGTTTTTGTTTTATATATGTCAATAACAATGTTTGATATCTTAATTATGAAAACTTCATTGTGACTTATTTATAGAGTTGTAAGTAGCAAGGGACCTTTTTGGTCTTATTTAATGTTTTTCTGCATTAACATCAGCTTTGTTTGATAGGCACAATAGCATGAGCGTGGCAGTGAAGGTGATGAGCAATGGAGCCAGATGGCCCCAGCTGGAACCTCAGTCCTACTTCTCACAAGCTAGGTCACCCTGAGAAAATCCGTTGGCTTCTCTAGTCCACAGTCTGTGAAACGGTAGTAATATTAGGTTGGTGCAAAAGTAATTGCAGTTTCGGTCATTAAAAGTAATGGCAAAAATAACAATTACTTTTGTACCAACCTAAGTACCTATCTTAGGTGTTATTAAAATGATTACATGAGTTATCAGGCATAGACCAAATGCTGAGAATAGTGGCACTCATTTGTTGGTTTTTATTATTACAATTTTCTACCTTTTAGCCTGTCTAGATTTTTCTTTCTCCAGACTGTTTCTTTTCTTTCTCTGCTTCCTTCCCTTCCTAGTTCTTTCTTTTTTTTTTTTGCATTTATTGATATCTTTGCAAATATTTTATCTTTAAACTCTTTCAGGCATTCGAGTTGGTTGTGTACCCTTTAGAGTATCAAGCATTATTTTATATAGTATAAAAAGCATTATTTTAAATAATATTTAAATAACTTAAATATTCAATTTTTAAAAATAGAATATTTATTATTGTGTAAATATCCAATTACTATCATCTTATTCTATATTTTTAAATTTTCTCGATTTCCATAATATTTTTTAAATTTTCTATCTTTTGCTCTACAGTTGTATGTTCTTCAGCCATTTCCCTACTTCCTTTTGGAAAAAATATCAATTAGTTACCTTTAAAACTCTAGATAACATGCTTATTTCCCTCACTATATCGACTTCCACTCTCCACAGTGTCTTTTATCATACTTTCCTCCAGTATGTCATTTATCTTCTAATCTGTATTTTTGTAAACACATTTATTTTTTTTCACTGAATTATATATAATTTGATATTATTTTTATACTCTATTGCTTTTATTTACAGAGTTAAACCTGGTTCCATTTTTCCACAATAATCATTAGTAATTTGTGACTATTTATTTATTTATTTTCATACAGGGGCTCCCTTTGTCACCCAGGCTGGAGTAAAGTGGTACAATCATGGCTCACTGCAACCTCAGCCTCCAGGGCTCAAGCAATTCTCCCACCTCAGACTCCCAAGTAGCTGGGACTACAGACACGTGCCTGATCCTCTTCCTCTTCCTACACTGCACCCTCCAAAAGGCCCCTGTGTGTGTTGTTCCCCACAATGTGTCCATGTGCTCTCATCATTGAGCTCCCACTTATAAGTGAGAGTGTGCAGTATTTGGTTTTCTGTTCCTGCATTAGTTTGCTGAAGATAATGGCCTCCAGCTCCATCCATGATCTCGTTCTTTCTTATGGCTGTTTAGTTTTCCATGGTGTATGTGTACCACATTTTTCTTTATCCAGTCTGTCACTGATGGGCATTTAAGTTGATTCCAGGTCTTTGCTGTTGTGAATAGCACTTCAGTAAACCTACATGTGCATATGTCTTTATAAAACAATGATTTATATTCCTTTGGATATATACCCAGTAACGGGGCTGCTGGGTCAAGTGGTATTTCTGTTTTTAGGTCTTTGAGGAATCATCACACTGTCTTCCACAATGGTTGAAATAATTTACACTCCCACCAACAATGTATACGTGTTCCGTTTTCTCCCCAGCCTCACCAGCATCTATTATTTTTTGACTTTTTAGTAATAGCCATTCTGACTGGTATGAGATGGCATCTCATTGTGGTTTTGATTTGCATTTTTCTAATGGCCAGTGGTGCTGAGTTTTTTTTCATGTGCTTGTTGGCTGCATGGATGTCTTCTTTCGAAAAGTGTCTGTTCATGTCATTTGTCCACTTTTTAATGGGTTTCCTTCTTGTAAATTTAAGTTCCTCACAGATGCTGGATATTACATCTTTGTCAGACGTATAGTTTGCAAATATTTTCTCCCGTTCTATAGGCTGTGTGATCACTCTGCTGATAGTTTGTTTTCCCGTGCAGAAGCTCTTTCATTTAATTTATTCATTTAATAAATCTCTTTTATCAATAGTTGCTTTTGTTGTAATTGCTTTTGACATCTTCGTCATGAAATCTTTGCTGGGGCCTATGTTCTGAATGGTATTGCCTAGGTTGTCTTCCAGGGATTTTATAGTTTTAGGTTTTACATTTAAGTCTTTAATCCATCTTGAGTTAATTTTTGTATATGGTGTAAGGAAAGGGTCCAGTTTCAACCTTCCGCGTTTGGCTAGCCACTTATCCCAATACCATTTATTGAATGGAGAATTCTTTCCTCATTGCTTATATTTATCAGGTTTGTCAAAGATCAGACAATTGTAGGTGTGCAGTCTTATTTTGAGTTCTCTATTCTGTTCCATTAGTTTGTTTTGTACTAGTACCAAGCTGTTTTGGTTAGTGTAGCCCTATAGTATAGGGATACAGTTTTAGTATAGTTTGAAAGCAGGTGGTGTGATGCCTTCAGCTCTGTTATTTTGCTTAGGATTTCCATGGCTATTGGGTGGTTGTCTAATTTTTAACTATTTGTAGAGACAGAGTCTCACTATGTTGCCAAGGCTGGTCTCGAACTTCTGGACTCAAGCAATCCTCCATTCTAGACCTCCCCAAGTGTGGAAATACAGGTGAAGCCACCATGTCCATCTTGAATTACTGTGTAAACAATTAAATTTTCCTCTGAATATACAATACCACAAATTTCCTAGTAAGTTTTGTGTTTGACCAAATTTTCTGTTTATTGAAATACATTTTCTGGTACTGCTTTTAGAGACTGTGATAGGTGACTTATGTTCCACATTATTGCATGTTTGATATTGCTTTCACATCTAAGTAAGCACATTGCTTGGTAAACATTCCTAGCTAATATGGTTTTCCCTCAATGCCTGTACATACTATCACAGTATCATCTCTTAGCTAATATTAATGGAAAATTTCAAAGACCATACTGACTTTATTTTGCCTTGTAGGTAATCTCCTTCTTCTTCCTTCATGGCTTGTAGGAAATCTTTCTTTACCCTAATTTCAACCAGCTCACTGGAATATAACCAACTCTTTCTATGTAGAGATTGAACTTTTGTTCAAGATAAGCTTTCTTGTACTAATTTCTGCAATTTTTTTCTGCTCTCGGTTATCTGTCTTCAGAAAATTATTTCTATGTTTGATCAACACTATCTTTCATAGCTGTAATATCTGATCTATCATTACTTTTGTTCTGGTTTTGCAGCTCTACATTGTGTGCTATTTTTTCTACTGTATCCTCGTTTTCTTTTATTCATCAATTTAAAAATGCTAATTCTACTCAGTGGTGTCCTTCGTGTCATTTTTAAAGGAAGTTTTGTAGAGTTACCCTAAAATTCTTTGTTGCTTTTGTTGTTCGTATAAACTTCACTTCTTAATCTGGGCAATTCCACTCATTCCTATTAATTGCCCCCAAAATAGTGTTGATGAATTGTCTTTGATTTCCCCTCCCTGTTGAAACAGATGCTGTTGGAATTTTCTCTGTAATCTTTGAACTGGTTGCTTTATTTGGTTATTCAGCTGCTTGAAGGAGGGTGTAAGCAGGCCCTGAGGCAGTAGACAGCTGCATTCTGGGTTTGTTATTTCTGCTCACTTTCCTTTCAAATCGGTTGACTCCCCTGCCAAGGAGCACATCTGAATTTTGTCATTCTTCGGCATTGGCACAAGTAGCTCACCCTAGCAAGACAGTTGTTGTGTCACAAAATTCTTTTTAATGGGACTTGCGTAAAGTGTCTTTTTGCAGCTACAAGGTTTATCCCTTCACTTCTTTCCCCCGACCCATCTCTTTTCCTGCTCAGCTTTGCCTTCTCATCACCCTTCCTGATTATAAAGCTGCATCTGCAAACCAAAATAGAATAGTCGTATTGCGCCTCTTCAGCCCTGTGGCACCTGCAATTGTCTGCCTGGGAGTGGGGTGGAGGTCAAGAGCTGGGAGTTTCTTGTTTCTCCTACCATCACCCACTGCTTGGCTCCCAGGCCTCCCACTTCCAAAATAGAAACCATTAGTAAGACCTTCTAGAAACTTATTATTTGCTTCTTATACACAGTTCCTTCTTATCAATTCAGGAGCACATATATTAAAGATTAGTATTTATTCTCTTTCACCTAAGTAAAATAATACCTGTTATTTAAAATTACATATTGTGATGTAATGGTATGGGCTATCATTTCCTAACTCAGCATAAGTAAAACTTCTTTAAGGTTCATCTTATGCCAATGTGCCCTTACCATATTTCCTAGCAATCCCTTTTCAACTATGCAAATACAATTTTGATTTTCTAAAAAGATAAAAATGTTCTTTTTTAATTAATTAATTAAGTTAGTTTTTGAGATGGAGTCTGGCTCTTTCACCCAGGCTGCAGTGCAGTTGCATGATCTCAGCTCACTGCAACCTCCATCTCCTGGGTTCAAGCAATGCCCCCATCTCAGCCTCCTGAATAGCTAGGACTACAGGCGCCTATTACCAAACTGGGCTAATTTTTTTTTTTTTTTTGTATCTTTAGTAGAGACAAGGTTTCACCATGTAGGCTAGGCTGGTCTCAAACTCCTGATCTCAAGCATTCCCCCACCTTGGCCTCCCAAAGTGCTGGGATTACAGGCGTGAACCACAGGTGCCTGGCCTAAAAAGATAAAGTGTTAGACTCAACAATTATAGATCACTGAGCTTGATGTAGCTTTGGGACAGCAAAGAGGGGCATGAGACCTCATAGCATGGTAGTCACTTTCTCTGAAAAAATATTTCGATAATCCTTTCTCTCACCACACATTTTTTTTCTCCTTGAATTAGATGAGTTGTTTCAAAATCAAGTAATAAATAATTTCCTTTGAAAATCTTTCTATGCTGTTTTTTTTATCATACTCTTCTGATATCTGATATCAATCATATTGATAACTCAGTTAAAACCAAGGCAAGGGCCAGGAGTGGTGGCTCATGCCTGTAATCCCAGCACTCTGGGAGGTTGAGGCGGGTGGATCAACTGAGGTCAGGTGTTCAAGACCAACCTGGCCAACATGGTGAAACCCCGTCTCTACTAAAACTACCAAAATTAGCCAAACATGGTGACGTGGGCCTGTAATCCCAGCTACTGGGGAGGCTTAGGCAGAAGCATCGCTTAAACCTGGGAGGCAGAGGTTGCATTGAGCCGAGATCATGTCACTGAACTCCAGCCTGGGTGACAGAGCAAGATTGTGTCTCAAAAAAACAAAATACAAACAACAACAACAACAACAAAAACCCTGAGGCAGGAATATTGCATCTAACACTGTGTTAGAAGCACCACTATCCCCTTTTCTATAACCACTGAGTAGTCTTAACACTACTCTTAATGAGGCTAATTCTCACCATTACTGTTGTAAGAGACCAGGAACAAAAGAGAGCCGAGGATATCAGCACCTCAGCAAAACATATGGCAGAGTGTCTTTAAAATTCCTGAGTAAATCATAAAGAAACATGGGATAAAAATAGATAAGAGAGTCAGCTTTAAAGCTGGTTAAGTAATTGTACCCAGAGATGCTGACAATTGATAGATGGCAACATTTCCTAAAGTAAAACAATGTTAAGGAATCCTACAGGATCTTCTCTTTTTCTTGTTCTTAACATCGATGTCACTTCCTTGAATGCTATCATAATAGTCTCAGAAAGCAAAAAACAGATAGAATGATGAATATAGAAAACTGTACTGAACTATGATCTATAGCTGAAATAAAATATAGGTATAAGATATGAGATGTTTGATTTGGTTTGGCTGTGTCCCCATTCAAATCTCATCTTGAATTGTAGTTCCCATAATCTCCACATGTTGTGGGAGGGACTCAGTAGTAGGTAGTTGAATCATGGAGGTGATTTCCCTATGCTACTCTCATGATAGTAAGTTCTCATGAAATCTTATGGTTTCATAAGAGAGTTTTCTCCCTATTGCTCAGCACTTCTCCTTGCTGCTGCCATGTGAAGAAGGATGTGTTTGCTTTTCCTTGGCCATTACTGTAAGTTTCCTGAGGCCTCCACAGCCTTGCAGAACTGTGAGTCAATTAAACCATTCCTTTATAAATTACCCAGTCTCTGGTATGTCTTTATTAGCAGTGTGAGAATGGACTGATATAATGCTATACTTTCACAAAAATAAATGTACCTGAATAGTTATAGTATGTGGGGGACAAGGCTTTGCAATAGAATTAAACATAGACAAGATTTTAAGCTATGTGTATTTGATTCAACAATATCAAGCAAACTTATTTGGTATTAATATGAGTCCAACAAAAGTCCCAACCTCAGGATCTAGGACATGTCGTCTAGACCAATTAAATACATCTGGTGTTTTCTGGAACTTTGGTGGGTAGATGAGTGAGTGAGAAGAGGTGCTGGTGACAGCCTTTTTTTTTTCTCCATTAAAATTGAGAATGTTGATTGTATAGCCTAGTTAAGAAATACTTTTTTATGACTGCCAAGATTTAGGCCCCAATTTAGGAGCAAGGGTCACCCCTAACCTTCCAGGAAATCTTGGGTGTGACCCATTACATGAATGGAATTTCACCATAATATTTCACAGACTCAAAGTGTACATGCAACCTTGTTTCATAAATAAGGGATTTCAATCAGAATCCATGAGCGATGCAGTTTAACATGTGTTCTGAATTGCCTGCTGACCACCTCTCCTTTTCTAAATATGCAAGAGCACAGACAAGTCTTGCAAATGACATGTTATGGGATACATTGTTAAAGCTTCTGCATTGAAGTTACAACCTCTCAGTACCTCAGAATGTGACTGTATGTGGGTGACAGGGTCTTTAAAGAATTGAGTTAAAATGAGGTCATTAGGGTGGGCCCTGATGCAATACGACTGGTGTTCTTATAAAAAGAGGAATTAGGACACAGACACGCACAGAGGGAGGACCATATTAAGACACAGGGAGATAATGGCATCTACAAGCCAAGGAGAAAGGCCTCAGAAGAAATCACCTCTGCTGCCTCCTTGATCTCAGACTTTCGGCCTCCTGAACTGTGGAAAATAAATTTCTGTTGTTTAAGCCACAGTCTGTGGTATTTTCTTATGACAGCCATGGCAAATAGATACAGAGCAGTTTTGTATGCTGTAAGAAATAGACTACTAGTAACACTGCTTTGGGCCTAGTAACACAATGTGGACTGAAGGGCATTCTTCCTACTACAAGGTAGTTAAGGATGGGAGGTATCTAATTTTATATGAGTGGGAAGTGTATTGGTGAGTAACATCATCAAAGGGCCCTTTGGATTCACATGACCAAAACTAGTAGTGACACAGAATGATGTCATATGGTTGCCCATATGTTTGTAAGATATGCTCTATCTTGATGTATTCAAGGATTCTTTGTAGAATAAAAAATATATCCTCCAAATCAGAGATGTCTTACTTGCCAGGTCTGTTTCCATTTATACACTCTATATTCTAGTCTTAGTTAAGTCATTAAGCAGAAAAGTTATTCCCAAGTTTCTGCTACAGTAACTGCTATAAGGAGCATGAGTGACAAGAGTGGGCTGGGAAGATAGTGCCTATGGTGAGTGAGGGCCAAAACTGAATACAATAGAAGAATTTAAGTTTAACTTACAGCCTGCCCTTAGGTCTAATGCCTGTAGTGCTCAGATTAAAATTAATATAGTTGATAATTTCCGAATTTTATTTAATATATGAGGGTAATAATTATTCTTACTTGTTACTAAATGCTAATATAATTCTAGATGTAAAAAATAAATGAAAGCTCTATTTTATTTTACTTTTACTTTCTTCAAAATTATGACAAATATTGGATAAACATTCTCATAAACATTATAAGTGCTCATTAATAGCTATAGAGCAATGTTCCATGATTGTAAACATAGTTATTTATCATAAAAAATAATAATTAGGCTAAGAATAATGTTATAAAACATATTCTGTTTGAGACTTCAGAACATCAAATTAATGTAATTTATTTTTACATGTTAAAGGAATAGAAAACCAAAGAATAAGCAACAGAAATGGCATATTGAGAAATATATTAAAAACAGAGCAAAACAAAATGAAAATAATTAGCTATGACTAGTTATCTAATTCTAAAATGCATCACAATATTCAATGTGATGAAAAGGATGTTATCATACACTGCCTGCGGACACATATGTCCATTTGGAAAGCAATTTCACAGTAAATGTCAAGAACCTTTAAAATAGAAATACATTAAATAGTAATAAGTAGAAGTGTGGTCAAATTGGTACTTAAGTTCTCAAACACTGGAAAAAATAAAAACATTCCAAAAAATGAATTACTAGCATTCATAAAATAATTACTTGGTAATTAAAAGAGTATTTTTGAATAATATCCAATGGGAAAATGCATAGAATAAAATGTTAATCTGGAATAGAACAATATATAATTAAATATAAAATAGTAAAATGAGTATATGCATTGTTATTATTTGGTAGTAGAATTATTATTTTAATTGTTTTGTTTGTTATAACTGCATTTTTCAAATTTTCTACCCCCAGGTATGTTAATTTCATAATTAAAAATATTTATCCAAATAAACCACAAAGTGTACATGTGTTGCTAAGAAATACTGAGAATACAAGAAAAAGATGAGTTTTTTAAAATTAATTTTCTTGTTTTGCATTTTTGGGGTTTGAAATTCTTAGGAAATATCTAGCTTTTTAAGTGAGCAAATGTCTTCCCTTTATTTTCCTTTTCTGAATGTTAGGGAAACATCTGCATCCGATCATTTGTCAGAAATAAACTAGATTGTATTTCAAAAGCTCAAATGTAGTTATTAATTAATATAAATGATGCTCTCATAATAAAAATATTATCTACCTATTTTTCCGATTAATCATTTATTACTGACTTAAAAAATCATTACAAGTATGACAAATGCTGCCAAGCTATAAGCAGCATAAAAAATAGGAAACATGTATTCATTGTCATTTTCATATTTCAGCGGAAATTAAGATGTAATCTGTAAAAGGGGCTGTGAAAAATGTAGTGTTTACTGCTCTATTCAAAGTCTGTGATTTGTTACTACTTTTATATCAGTAAGGTTACTATGGAACAATGGAAGAACACTGGACAGTAACTAAAAAGATATAGACCAATAGTTTCAGCTGTGTTGAAACTTCATGTCACTTTAGGAAAGTAATTTAATTTTCCTGGTAAAAGAAACAACATTATTTATTGATACTTCCTAATTTGTTTATAATGATCATGGTTTTATTTTAATGTGAAAAGTATGATGGCAACATCATTGTGAATTAAAAATGTACAGGGTATGATTTTGAAGCAAAATATTAAATTGAATATGTAAGATATCTTGAACTTCAACATATTCAACTTATCTTGAATATGTAAGATATCTAGAAAAAATTCTTTGAATTCTTTCATTTAATATTATTTCTATTTTCAAAAATACTATGACATACAAGAAATAATTGACTCTAGTCGTGAATGGGAAATATGACTGTGATGCTGAGATCTTCATATGGCAAGAAACATCTGATCCCTTTTACAATTATTATTCAAATATTGTCATTAAACTAACTTATTGTCATAAAATTAATTCCATCTGTTTAAAAAGAATTTTAAATTAGCCGGGCGTGGTGGTGGGTGCCTGTAGTCCCAGCTACTTGGGAGGCTGAGGCAGGAGAATGGCGTGAACCCGGGAGGCAGAGCTTGCAGTGAGCTGAGATCGCGCCACTGCACTCCAGCCTGGGCGACTAAGCAAGACTCCGTCTCAAAAAAAAAAAAAAAAAAGAATTTTAAAATATATTTCACGTTTGTATTTGTCCCTTCACCAAATTTTTCTTTCTACTTTTATCCCAAAAGTAAATCAGTGAACTTAATGAATGCAGAAATGCTCAACTCAGAGTTGGAAAGAGAAGGAGCACTAAATTAGATCTGACATAGCATGAATATTCTCTCCTTCCTATGGAGTTAATGTGATTAAGTTAAGTATTCCTATTCCAAGTAAAAGCGAAATAAGATGCATTTTTTGCTTTATGTTTATTTGCTTTCTTGGTTGGTTCATCATTTTAAGAGAAAATGAAGACATGCTACTGAAATATTGAGTATTTAAGGAAATGTTTGCTGATCGTCTCCTACGTGTACTACACTGATTTGAAAACAGCTTGGTAATAGAAAAGGATTTGTCGGCAAGGATTTTTACTAAAAAAAAAGTAAAGGATGATAAGGAAAACAAAGAATAAATGTTATCTTGGGAAAGCTAGAGAAGGAAGAGACAGTGAGCTCTGATCCTTCAAGGAAAGATAGAAAAAGAAATAAAGCAATTCGTTAAGAGTACAGACAAAGTGAAAGAATGATAGTAAATTTGAGGTATTATAAAGGCAAAATTGTAAAAGAAAAAAAAAAAACGAGGATCAATGAAGAGACATTGAAATAGAGTAAAGGGAGAATGGTGATTTTTAATTAAAATGCCAAATTGTCATATGTTATTTAAAAATGGAGTGCAAATAATATGCACTACTATGGGAGAAACTAGTATGGAGAAAACACACACACACACACACCTCTTAAAGTGCAGATTCCAGATGAGAAAAATCTGTATTTGAAAACATCACTACTTTGCCCTGATCATATTTGTTTAAAAGTGATTTATGTATTACTTCTGGAATAAAACAATATGATCTAGAGAATCCAGTTGTCAGCAGGTTCAGGGTAGCTGCGTCTACACTCTGCTTTTGGGTCTTATTTGTGGATGCTCCAGGCCTTGTTAGCCTGTAGTTGAACACAATGTTTCTGGTCCATCTCTTTTACAACATCTTTCACTGCTCCCATCAGCATGACCTGCCTGCTACTTTGGTTTAATATTAATCACCATGCATGGCTTCCATTATGTGTTCCAACTGACAACTTCAGGTTCCTACTATGGTTCTATCGGAAAAAGCAACCTGTGTCATCTATCAAGTAACACTGTGACATTAGTTCAAATGTACATAATGTATTAGTAGCAAAATATATCATTATAAGAGTTTAGAAAACATCACGTTGTACATAATTAAAAATATACAATTTGTATTTGTCAATTAAAAAATAAATGAATGAATTTAAAAAAGAATTTATACTCAAATTATCTGTGTTAACTTGGAACTGGTTCTTCATCTGTGATAAGCCATCCTCCTTCGTGGTCATTTGCACCTGGGCTTAGCTTTTAAGAATCTTTATGTTCAAATTGTATTTTATTTTACTTACTTGTTAAAGTAAAAATATGCTATAATGACCCTTAAATATGAGTTATTAAAAATCTGCTTAGGTTTCAAAGATGCACTGCCATATTCTCCTGGCTTGGAAATTTCTCGGTTACCTTGAAACATGTAGGAGACACTCTCCTAAAACATGTCCTAAAACATGCAGGCATTTACCACTCTCTAGTCTACATGTTAATTATCTATTTACATGTTTTATTTCTCCTACTACACTCCAAACTTCATGAGGGCAGAGTATTTATTTGACTTTTCTTTGAATTCTCTGCAGTGCCTAGTATGGTATGATGCATACGGTAGGCACTCAGTGAATATTTACAAAAAATTGTGCTAACAAATGCAAACCTGTTTCCTGAGATGATTCATCTTACACAATGTGCACTAAATCCGGTGATACTATTCCTCAGAGAAATTCAATCCAATTTAAAAACATTACTTTTTAAATAGCAATTATATTATAATAAAATTTCATATAATGTTATTGTAAGCAAAACGATTGTTTAAAGGTGACAAGTGTAGAATTCTGTTGTTAATATCATAAAATGTATTGAGATAATTGTGTATTTCCACTGCTAGTGTTAAGGATAACAAAGCTTCTATTCAGACCTCATATCATTAAAATTATCTAGCTTCATAAAACTATTTTTAAATGGTTATTTTCTCCACAATAATGGGGAGCACAAAATATCTAAGTGAAACAGCATTTGGTAGAGTTTTAGTCTTATAAATGTTCTAAATTCTTCTCTGTCCCCTACTTGAGATTTTAGATTAACAATATCACTAAAATCATTTTGTATTGCAACATGCTCAGGTAATTGTTCTATTAAAACCAGCTGAAAAGGCAACAGATTGAATGATTATGTGGTAAAATTCAAACACATCGGACTGAGAGGAATGGTATGGTTTGATGGTAGGTACATACACTGCACTGATTCAATTCTAGTTGAGTGCAGTTAGACTTGGGCATTTTTTGCTTCTGTGGTTTGTTTGAATTGGTTCACTGTTGAGTGATACTGTCACTCCATGTCATCGTTTTATGATTTCCCTTTACAAAGAGCTCATGGATTAAATAAGCATCCTTTTTTCCAAAGCATATGTTAACAATGACCTTGTCACACCAGTGAGGAAGTATCACCATATGGCTGCATTAAATGAGGCTAGACATTAGAAAATGGACTTCCGAAACCTGGGAACACAAGGGAAAAAGAGGGGAGGTGGTGGAAATCCTTTCTATTTTAGGCTGGAATTGTATAGATCACTTAGGTGATTATGTCTATGGAGAAAAGAAAATGATAAAAACATACAATATTTTGATTTGGTATGTGTGTCAGGTAGGGTGAGGAAAGTAAATGAGACTTTGAATAAAAAGTCACTCTGAACTTTAAAAGAGACTGACCTTGAACAAAATGTAAAATGGCAAGGTATTCTTGAGGGATAAAAATGAAAGTGATGGGAAATTATGAGAGAAGTAAAGAATATTATACTGTTCCCACTTTTGCAATTTTGATTCCCCATTGCCTTCAAATGTACATTTCGTGAACAATACCTGCCTTTAATAAACATGAAAATGTTATACTATTAGGCATCCAATTTGAGAAATCATCTAATAAGAACTGAACTGATGAAAAGCAAGAAGGTATTTGTCTTTTATTCTTTTTGTATTGGAAGCTCCTTATTTTGTATTCCAAATCTATCTGTTTCATGTTCACAGATTATAAATACACTTGATAACTAAACGCAAGTGTTTTGAGTTCTTTCTGCACACATGCATGAAAACAGAATTGGGAGGCAATGCTGCCTCTGAGTTCATATGAAATATTCAGCTCTCTAGGTCTTCTGGGAGCTTTCCATAGCAGTGCTATAGAGATTATCTTCTATAAGTTCCTATTTCTAAACTACACGGAGTACCTTATTTTTATTTCAGAATATGATTTATAGAAAACAGTTAAAATATATGAGGATAGGATTTACTGTGATATTTAAATTCTAAGTGAAAATGTGCAAATTTGTTAATAGTGCTGCATATTCAAGGCCAAAGTCTGCCCTTAATCACTAACACAATTTCTAGTGCAGTGATGATGAGGGTCACCGAAAGGGACGATTTGGTTGGGATGCTCGGAGCTGGAAGCTCTGCATAGGACTGAGGCCACAGCCCGGGCAGGCGGGCAGGAGCAGCCTCTTCTCATGTCTCTAATGATCTGTGAAATGGCATGAATCCAGGACAAGACTCATCCCTGTGAGTCCCACAGAAATTTTAAAATGTCCTTCAGAGTGTTTCCCTTTGTCAAAAATGTAATTTCTACATTCATATTTCAATTTTATTTAGCCACTTCTCCTCAGGTAAAACCACTGAAAAGTATAATATATATTCTTATGCTTGACAGTTACTATGGTTATCAGCACTAAGACTGATCTTTACACCGTCTTTCCTATTCTAATCCTGACTTTTTTCTTCCAAGTCATAAATTATATATTTAAACTAAAGTTTCCTAGTATGCTTGTAATTCAAATACTGACATTTTATTTCATTCTTAAGCAGTTATTTTCCTATAGAGAGGTTAATTTCCCCCATACTATTTTGTATTCGAAGGAAAATTAAAGATAATTTAAAGTCTCTAATATTATTATTTTAGAAAATATTTAAATATAAGACTACTACATCTTACTGCAAATATTTGAGAAAGAAAAGTTGTAGCTTTAACTGTCAATACACTTACCAGAAACATTGTGTATCACTGAATTTATTAGTGCCTCGTTTTTGAAACACTGTGAAGTACTACACATGTGTGAAGTGTCATCATCACAGTTACATAGACAAAGGTATCCATAGTCCACAAACACCACTCCCAAATTACACACCCTGAAATCATTTCATAAAATATTGGTGCAAGCTCTACAGAATGTGTACTTTTTAGAATGGGTTTTCTAAAGCTTTTCTGACATTCACCTAAACCTAGAATATAACTGGCAATGTTTTATTTTCAAAATCATGCAGCAAACCCAGAAAATAATACAGGCAACTTAGGAAATTTGGGGACTGTTACAATCTGAAGTTTTAACAATGGCCAACTCTTAAGCATGGCTTTAAATAGGTAAAAATCGTATAATTTGTGAACAGAGACTTGAGTTACAGTCTGATTTCTGGTTGAGGGTCCTTTTACAGTCTGATTTCTGGTTGAGGGTCCTTTGGCGAGTAGTAAAGTATTCACAGGATTAGCTTGGTACATGCAACAGACCCTATGTTAAGCACTTTACAAGCAAGTTTTCCTCTCCTCTCTTCTCCTCTCCTCTCCTCTCCTTCTCTCCCTCTCTCTTTCTTTCTCTCTTTCTTTCTTTCTCTGTCTCTCTCTCTCTTTCTTTCTTTCTCTCTCTCTCCTCTCTCTCCTTCCTTCCTTCGTTGTTTCCTTCCTTTCTTCTTTCTTTCCTTCTTTCTTTTTTTTTTTTTTTTTTTTTTGAGACAGAGACTCGCTCTGTCACCCAGGCTGGAGTGCAATGGCAATGGCGCAGTCCTGGCTCACTACAACCTCCGCTTCCCAGGTTCAAGTGATTCTCTTGCCCCAGCCTCCCCAGTAGCTGGGACTACAGGCACGTGCCACCACATGCTGCTAATTTTTGTATTTTTAGTAGAGTCAGGGTTTCACTATGTTGCCCAGGCTGGTCCTGAACTCCTGACCTCGTCATCTGCCCACCTCAGCCTCCCAAAGTGCTGGGATTACAGGCGTGAGCCACTATGCCTGGCCACAAGCAAGTTTTTCAAAAGCTCACAGCAGCCCTTTAGGTTACTACCATTGTCTCTGTTTTGCAGATCAGGAAACTGAGACTTAGGAAGGTTGAGTAACCTGCCCAATGTGGTAACTGGGAAGTGGAAGAAATTGTTTTTAACTTAAGTGCACCAACCACCAGGTTACTTCTAAAAGTATCAGTTTCCAGGTCATTTGTCGTTCTTTCTCAGCATTGTTTTGAGGCTCTGTTAGGGTAGGCTAACGGAAAAGTTTTGTAAATAGTAAACTGGTTGTCATTTATGTGATTTCAGAGACTCTCTTCCAGGTCTGTGAGTCTGGTTTTGTTATTTAACTAAGTCTGAAATATAGGTCTTAAGAATGTAGAATTTGTATTTCTGTGATTCTAGAGATTCCTTAACTTGCCTTCAATTATTCTAATGAGTTATATCTAGAGACTCTTTGATAAAAAAGCATGGTCATGGAAGATAAGTTTGTTTTTCTTTAATAGTCTCTAAACTCCAGTGCAATTACACTTGATCTGCAGATTCACAGCTTGAATAATGATGCACATTTGCATTCAGAAATATTTACTAAGAGTTTACCACAATTTTTACTAGAGTTTACAGCAAATATACTGTGCTATGAACTATATTCAGGGGATATAAAGGAAAAATAGATATAGACTGTGCCCTCAAGAAGCTCATAGTCTACTGAACAGATTGTAAATTGACATTTTAAAATTAGTTTCTTTGAATTTGACAAAAAATAAATAAATAGAAATATGCATAAATCTAAGAAATGCCAACATTGTCAGCTGTGAAACACATGCACATTAAAAAATGAATCTTTTGAATTTAAGTTCGTTTTCAAACAGAAATCCATATAATGGCATAATAAAGTTCATCTTTTCAAATCACACTAATTCATTGAGTCATTAGTGAGCACCTATAGAAGTTACCTTTCTTGTAACATAGAAAATAAAACATAATATACTATGACACACTTGACAGCTAACTCAGTCAGCTCCGAAACAAACTCGTAATATTGCTTTAGGACCTTTTATTTCATATGTATTTCCTGGTGAACAGTACCGTCTTCCCAAGTTACAATTCTCAAGACCCCTTTTCTCTCACCTCTATCAGCCATTGAAGTGTGCATTTTATTTTGTATATATGAGGCTCAGGGGTGTTACAAATTACTATTTCTGTGTTTACTGTGGTTATATTAATGCTTAGAGGTCTGTGCCTAAACACTTTTAACACTTTTTACAAACATTTTTCTTTCTTTTTGATTATTTATTATTTTGGAGAAATGGGGTCCCGCTATGTTGCCCAGACTGGTCTTGAACTCTTGGCCTCAAGTGGTCTGCCTGCCTCAGTTTCCCAAAGCACTAAGATTATAGTCAGCCACATGCTTGGCCCCTAAACACTGCATATGATGTATTTTAATGCACATTGCTTTACATATTTCTAGTGAAATCAAGGCAAGTTGTAGTTTCGGTCAATTTATAACTTAGACTCTGAAACTCAAAGAGGATGATTAATTTGCCAACAATTCACATAGCTAATGAACAGCAAAGCTGGGTGCTGAATCCAGGCCTTGCTTCAGAGGCTATGCTCTTCTACACCAGAGAGCCAATTTTGGAAGAATGGAAGTGTTTCTACAAATGAAAAAACATGATGACAGACATTAAAGCAGTGCTATGGTTTTGAAATTGGGAAAGTGGAAGCTTAAACAGACGTATTTGGAGTAGAGGTTCTTTTGTGGAGATGAGATGGGAAGTCAGCTAAAACTTTAGACTGAAGAAAACCCAAAACAATAAGAAATAATAAGAGATGAGAGAGGAGGAAGACATTAATTCAGTTCATTTCATTTTCTTACATCTATCCTCTTTATTCTCTAAATTGATACTGCATACCCATGACAGAATTACTGTCCTTGAATTATCAATCCCCTGTCCAAATCATCCCTGTTATCAAATTCAAACTTTTATTTTATTTGCTTCTAAAGTCCTGAATTTATAATTAGGCTTCTCCCCACCTGTTCTCCCTCCCTCCAACACTATTCATTCATATCAAATGAGATGCTTTCCTGTGCCACCTCGTCCCTTTTTGTAGCTTAGGGTTTTTTATTTGCTCTGTTCAACACTCTTTTATACCCCTCTTTACCTCCTCATTCACTCAAGATTAAACTTCACTTTCTAAGTCTAATTTTTATAAAATCTGGCCCCTCCTAATAGTATTTCTTTGGCAATTATGATACAATGCACAACACCTTCTAATTTAACACATTCTTATCACGTTATTTCATAGTAAGTTGCTTCTGTCTTTCCAGCATATTATAAGCTTTGTAAGGCCCAATGTCAAGTCTGATTTTCTTTTTCAATAAAGTGTGTGGCACAGCAAAGAAAGCAAGACAGTTGCCAAGTGAACATTCAGTTAATTAAAGTTACAATTGAACATTTAAGAAGCTGCATATTAACAGGGGCAAATAACTTGGTGGCAAACACACACAGAGATGCATAAGTAATATAGAATATAGAAGTGACAAGTAGTTTGTGATCTATGAGACAATATAAGTGGTTCAGATTCACAAATTGTTGAGTCTAATCTGGGGCTGCCAAAGGATTTTGTTTTATTTCATTGCTCATTTCTCTCCATATAAATTCTGACATCTAAGTAAATCGGTCCAATTTTACTTATTAATCAAATTAGTCTGGGTAATGCACAGTCCTTTTCTTTCTTCTGTTTTTTCAGTTTTGTTCGAGATAGCCAAGCTATCCTTCTGGCTCATGAAAAGAGAAAACATATTTTAAAGTATATTATAGATACATGCACTAGCACAAGTGAGGCTGGCTGTCTCCTTCCCAATATAATCACAGCTTTTTTCACATTACACTGAGATTTTCAGTGGTCTTCATTAGACTGTGATCTACTTGGGAGCAAAGAGACCTGTGTCCTTAGAGTGAAATATTACTTTAGACACAGAAAAAATGTCTTTGGGTACAAGTGAGAGGATTTTAGTAGGTCTAGATACTTGGTAATAAACAAGGTGGGGAGTAGAAGTGAGAAAGAACCTTTGGGGTTTAGATGAGAATTTTAAACAAAGCGCTGTGATGTCCCTGCTCATGGGCAGGCATCCTGGCATAATTCAAGTGAAATAATCTGCATGAGACATAAGAACTCAGAGGGAGGATGGAGGACAACTTGTATGACTGTCCCTTTCACTTCAACACTCTCATGATAGGACTCTGAGATTGTAAATCTTGAAGGCAAGGTGTTTTAATGAGTAATGACCTTTATGATCCTTCACCAGTCACTTACTCATATGGAAAAGTCCATAAAAAACTGTTTTCCATTTTTTAATTAATTTTTTAACATTTTAAAAAAATTATTAATCTTTTTTTTCATTAATGCCTTACTTGGATACTCAAAATTTGAATTAAAACAGTAACACATAGCCATCAATCCTTAAATCCCTTTGTTTTCATATCCACGTATTTAGTGGGGTTTTTTTTTTTTTTGACCGAGTCTTGCTCTGTCGCTCAGGCTGGGATGCAATGACATGATCTCAGCTCACTGCAACCTCCGCCTCACGGGTTCAAGCAATTCTCCTGCCTCAGCCTCCTCAGTAGCTGGGATTACAGGCACGTGCCACCTTGCCTGGCTAATTTTTGTATTTGTACTAGAGACGGGGTTTCACCATGTCAGTCAGGCTGGTCTTGAACTCCTGACCTCGTGATCCACCCTCCTTGACCTCCCAAAGTGCTGGGATTACAGGCGTGAGCCACTACGCCCCGCCTAGTGGGTGTTAATTTAGTGCTATTATACGCCAGGCATTGAGCCATGAGTCAAGCAGTAGAAATTTACTCACAAATACATTAGCATCCCAGTCACTCAGTGTGGGGAGTGTAAATAAATAATAATATCACATGGTATCACATAGTAAGGTAAGTTCAAGGTGCCTTGAGATCATAGCAAAGTGGAGCCTAAATCAATCTGGGGTGGTCAGAAAAGACTACCTAAAGAAAGTGACCAGATGGCCAAGAGCCACAGGCTCACTCATGCAGCTACTGTCCTTTATACAGAATTGAAAATAAGATATGGTTAGTAAGTTATAGATTTCAATTGATGATGACAAATGCTTGTAATCACAAATTTTCTTGGCTCTTTTAATGAGCTATAGTAAGCAAATGTAATGATGATAATTTTAGTTCATTAAAGCTTATTTTCATTTTAAATTAATGAAAGTATGTAACCAAAGAGATCAAGCATGGCAATTACCAAGTGGGTAAGATATGTAGACAACAAATGCTGATAATGACTAAATTGCTAAAAGATCCCCTTAGTTTATCTGTTCCTTTGGACAGAGCAAGACAAATTCAACATTTTGTAACAAAATCACCACATTTTCTTTTATTTAGGTATTGTGAATCAGGAAAAGTGTTAATATATGCTCTTTGTAAACATGTAAAAATTTAGAACTGTGTACATTAAAAATAGCAATTCTGCATTATAACAGGAAAGAAAAATAATCACTATCAACATTTGAATATAGTCTTTTTCAGTATCTTTTATATACTATTGTTCTTTTGAAATGGCAATCAAAAGAGAACCTATATTTTTCCCTCACCATTATATCTTATGTATTTCCCATATGTTAAAAATCTCTAAATCATGAGTTTAATAGCCATATAATAATATTTATAATTTAGCTATTCTGCCTAATAGCCCATTGCCTGCGGTCCAATAATTTTCAAAAGCTAGAGTATTACTATCACTAAATGGAAATGGAAAATGTCCCTATTTATGTATTTTCGTATTTATTTTTAATTTATTTTTTTAGAGACAGTGTCTCACTTTGTCACCCAGCCTGGAGTGCAATCATAATTCACTGCAGCCTTCAACTCCTGGGCTCAAGGGATCCTGCTGCCTCAGCTTCCTGAGTAGCTGGGACTATATAGCAGTGGCAGCCACGCTGAGTAATTTTTTTTATTTTTATTTTTTTGGGGAGAAGAGGTTTCACCATCTTGCCCAGACTAGCCCTTTAAAATATGATACAATATAATTTTTGCACACTGATTTTGTATCCTGAGACTTCGCTGAAGTTCCTTATCAGCTTAAGGAGATTTTGGGCTGAGATGATGGGGTTTTCTAAAGATAAAGAGGTTAAGACGTTGCTGTTTTGAAAATAAAATACTAGTTTAGCAACAAAGTCCTCTCAATAAAAATATTGAAACTTGTTTTCTAATCTGTGATTTATCAATTCTATAAAACGAGGCTTATTTTCACAGTGACTTTGTTTGCATAACACACAATCATTAGCAAATTTTGTGAAATAAAGAATAAAATGCTAAAGGTATGTGCATTATTCTGTTCTCACGCTGCTGTAAAGAACTGCCTGGGACTGAGTAATTCACAAAGGAAAGATATTTAATTGACTCACAGTTTCACATGGCTGGGGAGACCACAGGAAATTTACAATCATGGTGGAAGGGGAAGCAAACATGTCCTTCTTCAAATGAAGGCAGGAAGGAGAAGTGCCGAGCAAAGAGAGAAATCCCCTTACAAAACCATCAGATCTCGTGAGAACTCACTCACTATCATACCCCCTTGATTCAACTACTTCCCACCCGGGTCTCTCCAACGACTCATGGGGATTACAGGAAATACATTTCAAGATGAGATTTGGGTGGGGACACAGTCAAACCATATCAGTATGTATATATTATATATGTACATGAAAGGTCTGATATTTGATGCATAACAAATATAGTGATTTATAAAGTTATTCTGAACTCTATATGTGTTGGCTGTATTTTTATTTTTAAGAAATAAATTTGTAAATAATGGTGTGCAAAGGTATGCACATGAAAGTTCATAATTCATTATTTTGAAGAGAAGGAATAACCATATCTTGCGAATTATTTATGTTACTATCTCACTGTATTTTTCCCTTTGGCAGGCTCTGTGTGTGTGTGTATGTGTGTGTGTGTACATATACACACATATATATGATGGCAATTGTACTAATTATTATTTTAATCTTGCAATTGTTCAACTCATTTTTTAACAAGTTTTTATTACTCTGTAATATGGGATTGAGTGGCAAGTCACGGTTGTAGTACAGATTCTTATTTTTGCCAACTAAATTAAATAATTAACTTCTATCAAGAATAACTTTAAAAAAGTGAAGGATGCTTGATATTTAATCAGTAATAGACTATATAGTGTTCTATAGGCATCTGTATTAATTGGTAGGGAGATTTTATTGACTTTATGCATATTATAAAAGGTGCTTAATTTTTGTTTACTTTCCTCCCACCAAATGCCAGCTCTTTTCGAACCTGGTTATTATGACCGACTTGGTTTACAGTTCTGAAGATATATGATTGCAATGATAAGCTAAGTATTTGTGGCTAGAACTAACAGTTCTTGCTGAAAAACAGTGAGCAGGATTACATACAATAATAGGTTTTACAAACAGCAACTGAAGTAACAAAATAGCATTCCTTGTCTAGGAAACGGCTTCTTAGTGTATTTGTTATGGGAAAGGAACCACATTTTGCTGTATACATGAATGATGAACCGTGCTGTTAGAAGTCTTTTTAAAACACAAATATAATTATGTTACAGACTGCTTAAAATAATTCTTGTTGTTTTCTGTGGCAGAATATGGCATAACATCCTTATCCTATTCTCCAGGGCAGTTTACAAGGCCCCTCCCTGCCTCTCCAGTGCTGTCCAGTCACTCTCCCAACCCCTCCACTCCACCATCTGCCATCCCCGCTACCCCTACTCTCTTCTCCAGATACATTATCGTTCTCCAATGTCATCCATACACCTTACACTTTTTCCTGTAATGCTGTTTTCTCTGCCTGAAATATTTTTCTTTCTCTTTAGAGTATAGCAGAATCTCGTGTCTTTCAAGGACCAAGCAGATTGTCATATAATTTCTGAATTTCCCCCCAACATCTTATGAGAGGTGAAGAAAAGGAAATAGAAAATATTGGGATAAAATGAACAGCAGTGTTTTCCTGTATCATTTATTTACTAGAATTTCCAAATATCTGCACAAGACACACAATGCGCCTATCTTTACTTGAACATCAGTCAGGACTGGTGTGGAATATCTATGCTCCTCTATATCACTGGTGCTTTAAAAAATTACTCGACTAGCTCTATGAGCTCCATAAATCAGTATTACATTTTGAGAGCATCTTTTTTTTTGCATCTGACTAGAACAATTTCTACCATGACCCTGGCCCTTCTGTAAGAAAATATAACAAAATAATAAAAATAAAAACAAAGCATATAAAGAGTCTACATAAAAAATTCCTGAATCTAGAACTGTTGGCACAAGTCAGATGGAGAACTCTCATGATCAACAGATTTCCTTAAGCAGCTTGGCTGGATCTTAATTAATTTAACCATTCCCCAACTAACTATTGCTAGGTAATGCTGTAATGAAATGTTCGTGTCTAGAGGTTTTCCTATATTCATGGGGTCAAACGATTCCCAAGTTTAATGGCTTTTGATAAATTGTTACAAATTGATTTTCAAAGGCTTTGTATCAATT